>NC_137142.1:3049638-3052138 GCF_949319135.1 Squalius cephalus | reverse complement strand
TGGTAAGGGGCGGGACATTTCCCAAACACACTCGAAGCGCTCGACCAATCACAACACACTGATCCAGCCGACCAATCAGAGCACAGTGTGCTTTTCAGAAGGAGGGGCTTCATAGAGACAGGAAGTAAACAGAGCGTTACTGACAGACTGGGAAGAGAGGAGCCGCAACAATGGAGAATATGAGGAAAATAATCAACATTCAAGCAGGAAAACCTGTTCTAGTAGAGCCTGAAACAACATCAAGACTGTAAAAGGGCAGAATGGTTCCTCTGGTGCTCTTCACGTGTCGGTCAAAAATTTTATTTCAATGAAATGAATGTACTATATTTTAGTTTGATAATGTTTCTTATTTAATATTTTGTATTTTAAGGGGATTTTATGGTACTAAATTATATTTAAGCTGTATTTAAAATCCATTTATTCACTTTTTGAGCATAGACATGAAAATTTAATTTCCAACTTAAACCGTGGTATATTCTGAATTCTTTAGAGCGACAGACTGAAGTTGGATCTCTATTTAAAGACAACACGTGGCAGATTATTGCTGAAGTGGAAAAAGTTTCAAAAAGTCAACAGTCAGTTAAAAGTTTTTATTGTTTTATTGTTATGAAAAATACTATTTTCAATTTTATATGAAATAAATATTTTCAAAAAAATGTTTTACTCTAAAACTGTGAGAAAATCAAAGCCATAAATATAAACAAGTTGTGTAAAAAAAAAAAAAAAAAAAAAAAGGGACTTTCAGTCAGATGTTGTTTGGCCGCAGTACCAAAAGTTTCCACTAGATGAAATTCGCCTCCCATTCATTTCCAATGCACTAATTGTTTAGCCTGGAAATCCAGACTTAAATCTGAGAGATTAATGGTCTGGCGTCGACTAATGAAACTCGGCCAGCTCGAGGGGCGGCACCAAGCATGCATTTGAAAATCTCACTGCACGCAATTGGATAACACTACGACCAATCACAACAAGCCCTGTACGCTTAGCTACCAGCGGAGCTAACTGGTAGATTAGACTCTTGAAGTATCCGGTCAGCAAAACAGCAAAAACGCCCTTCTTGCAAAGGAAGGATTCGAGCGCCGTCTTCTGTTCCTCTTTTAGATAAAAAGCCAAGCCTAACTCGTTCATTGTAGCGGCCAAAGCCGTTTCAAACAACTGGTGTTCATCCAGAGCCATCCTGCAATGTTTACTAATGACTTCGACATCACAGCGCTGTCGTCATCTCGCCTCTGGCCCGCCTATATCAGATAACCCGATGTGATTGGTGCAGCTCAGATCGAGGGGCATATTTAATGAGCATCATTACTCGACACCTGAGTAACTCGCTGAGCAAATTCAATTGTGCTCTCGCGAGAACTCTGGATTACCAGGGTACTAATTTTTGACCATGAGGAGCACAAGTGTGACTATTTTATTCAGGATCATTTAACCTGTTCAATTCTTCTTTTTTTTTTCATGTATACATAGAAAGTGACAAAACCTTTACCAAATTTCGTACCATTCTGATGAAGAAAAAAAAATCATAAAAAAAAAAAAAAAAGTAAAATTTTCCAGTCAAAAATGACCAAAGAGCACCAGAGGGTTAAAGCTACACTGTGTGATTTTTACCCCCATCTAGCGGTGAAATTGTATATGACTACCCAGTGAATATTAGTTTCTGTTCCTCTCAATTCCGAGGGCGTTTTAACTCCTACGGTGGCCGTATTATTCCAAGATTAACATGGCTTCCAGTTATCACTTCGTCCATGACAATAATAAACAATACCTCTAAAATGAATAAAACTACAGGACAGATGTCAGGAGGTAAACGTTAGAGCTGTAATCGGGCCTTAAAAGTTCGGCCCGAAAAGGCCCGAGCCCGACAGAGTTTGGCCCGAGCCCGACAAGTACATTTTGATTGACAGCTTTTTAAAAGCCCGAACCCGTTTACAGCCCGACTGTCCAAAAGGCCGTCTATCAGCAGTGATAAGAGTGTCGGAGAATAGCGCGGACACGCGCTTCACACCGCGAGCCGGCACACGCACCACTCGGCGGAAAAGGGAGAGAAAGAAAAAAAGAGACTGCGCCGCACGCACACAGCACCTTTGTCTTTCGTAAAAAAAGGAGTAATTTATACATTTTTTAACATCATTTATTCATGACTAACGGAGGCTAGAGGCCACTTGGAAGTTGGAACAAAGAAATAAAATAAGTCCTCCAGAGACCAGCCTCCGTTTCACCTCCTCAAGATCCATTTTCACGCTAATCTAAACACATCACCTGACCGCTCATTTACCACGCAACCCGAAGCGCGAGCCCGAGCCCGGCCCGAGCCCGTGTAAAATAATAGAAATTAAGACCGAACCCGACCAAACCCGTCGGGTCCCGTCGGGTTCGGGCAAAGATCTTCAGCTCTAGTAAACGTCACCCTTGGAATCGGCTATACCAGCATAATCAGATTAGGCTAACGTTACAATGTGTACAAAGTAAAAGCAATTAAAAATAACTAAAATTTACAGTG
>NC_137142.1:2804638-3044638 GCF_949319135.1 Squalius cephalus | reverse complement strand
AGATGTCCCAGTCTATTGTGATTGGTCTACTCTGCTCTGATTGGTCAGATGTCCCAGTCTATTGTGATTGGTCTACTCTGCTCTGATTGGTCAGATGGTCCAGTCTGTTGTGATTGGTCTACTCTGCTCTGATTGGTCAGATGGTCCAGTCTATTGTGATTGGTCTACTCTGCTCTGATTGGTCAGATGGTCCAGTCTGTTGTGATTGGTCTACTCTGCTCTGATTGGTCAGATGGTCCAGTCTATTGTGATTGGTCTACTCTGCTCTGATTGGTCAGATGGTCCAGTCTGTTGTGATTGGTCTACTCTGCTCTGATTGGTCAGATGGTCCAGTCTATTGTGATTGGTCTACTCTGCTCTGATTGGTCAGATGATCCAGTCTATTGTGATTGGTCTACTCTGCTCTGACTGGCCAGGTGACCCAGTCTATTGTGATTGGTCTACTCTGCTCTGATTGGCCAGGTGATCCAGTCTATTGTGATTGGTCTACTCTGCTCTGATTGGCCAGATGACCCAGTCCATTGTGATTGATCTACTCTGCTCTGATTGGTCAGATGATCCAGTCTATTGTGATTGGTCTACTCTGCTCTGATTGGCCAGATGACCCAGACTATTGTGATTGGTCTACTCTGCTCTGATTGGCCAGGTGACCCAGTCTATTGTGATTGGTCTACTCTGCTCTGATTGGCCAGATGACCCAGACTATTGTGATTGGTCTACTCTGCTCTGATTGACCAGATGACCCAGTCCATTGTGATTGATCTACTCTGCTCTGATTGGTCAGATGGTCCAGTCTATTGTGATTGGTCTACTCTGCTCTGATTGGTCAGATGGTCCAGTCTATTGTGATTGGTATACTCTGCTCTGATTGGCCAGATGGTCCAGTCTATTGTGATTGGTCTACTCTGCTCTGATTGGCCAGATGGTCCAGTCTATTGTGATTGGTCTACTCTGCTCTGATTGGCCAGATGGTCCAGTCTATTGTGATTGGTCTACTCTGCTCTGATTGGCCAGATGGTCCAGTCTATTGTGATTGGTCTACTCTGCTCTGATTGGCCAGATGGTCCAGTCTATTGTGATTGGTCTACTCTGCTCTGATTGGTCAGATGGTCCAGTCTATTGTGACTGGTCTACTCTGCTCTGATTGGTCAGATGGCCCAGTCTATTGTGATTGGTCTACTCTGTTCTGATTGGTCCGATGGCCCAGTCTATTGTGATTGGTCTACTCTGCTCTGATTGGCCAGATGGTCCAGTCTATTGTGATTGGTCTACTCTGCTCTGATTGGCCAGATGGTCCAGTCTATTGTGATTGGTCTACTCTGCTCTGATTGGCCAGATGGTCCAGTCTATTGTGATTGGTCTACTCTGCTCTGATTGGCCAGATGGTCCAGTCTATTGTGATTGGTCTACTCTGCTCTGATTGGCCAGATGGTCCAGTCTATTGTTATTGGTCTACTCTGCTCTGATTGGCCAGATGGTCCAGTCTATTGTGACTGGTCTACTCTGCTCTGATTGGTCAGATGACACAGTCTGTTGTGATTGGTCTACTCTGCTCTGATTGGTCAGATGGCTCAGTTTGTTGTGATTGGTCTTCTCTGCTCTGATTGGTCAGATGGCCCAGTCTATTGTGATTGGTCTACTCTGTTCTGATTGGTCCGATGGCCCAGTCTGTTGTGATTGGTCGATAGCTTACAGTGCGTGTTGGAAACCAAACGCTCTATCATATCTGAATTTAGGCTCTTCCTCAACACTTGTTGCTCAGTAATATGAACAGTAATGACGTTCATGTTCAGCCAATGAAGACCATAGGCTGGCATTATGTAAATTTGTTATAAACCTACGCAGGTTCATCAGGAAGTGAGACTGGAATCACTGACGACTCGTTTCAGGCAGTGCAAAATCGCTTCTTTCTTTTGGGAGATGAAAACTTCGAGATCTTGATCTTTGAGATTTTGCGACCTTTTACATTCACAAACAGCTCTATTACATGCTTTTCCCGAAAAAATAATAATAGGGGCACTATTAAAGGCTCACTGAAGTGCCTTGGATCGCGCAGCTTTGTTTGATGCGTTGACGTAATTTCCACTGAAACATAAGCTAAGGCGGGACATACTGAATGGCTCCTCCCCCTTTTCAAATAGCCAATAGTGTTTAGTTTCCCTCACAGACTGACAGCACAATGGAAGTGAATCCCAGCGCCGATGAAATGTTGGATTCAATAGTAGAAATGTGAATAAATTCAAGCTATTTTATTCTTAACCAAAGTACAGTTGGAAAACAGAATAAAACACAAGCGTTTGAGCAACCGAACACACACTCCAACCCCTATTGCTCTGTGACGTGTCAACGGTCGCTTTGGCCAGGTGGCGTTTATAGCACAGGGGGCGGAGCTTCAGATTCTAGAGAGCATTTGATTGGACAGAAGAAGTGATGAGAAGCTGAAGTCCAGGATGATGTCATAAAAATCTCTGATCCATATTAGCGAAAGGGCGAGACTGTAAGTTTTAAATGCTTATATCTCCTAAATGTGAATTTTGTCATTGTTTTGGAACACATCAGCTTATTCATAACCTTAAATGTGCTCTAAGCGATGTCATGTTTTTTAGGTCAAAACATTTTTTGTCACATCCAGCAAACATCTCCTCACTATCCGCGAGCTGCCTGTCCCCTGAACACACTGTAAAAAAACGTGGTCTCTGTAGACAGCCCAGGCTCCACAAACGGCAAGAAAAACAACCTGGCCCAGCCTGGACCACGAAACATAACAGTGATCCAGCCAATAACCGTCAAGAATGATTTCTTGGTGGGGGGGTTAGTGCACGTGGACATGAAGGGGGGTGTGGGGAGTGGAGGAGAGAGAAGCATGAAGAGGGAAGTTAGCTAGAGGAGAGGTGTCCTTGACCACGACAACGACTAACGTTAAAAATTTATATTCGAGAATTTTAATATGGCCGACACACGACCAAAGAGACGACGTTCCGATGAACAAATAACAAAGAAAAGGGAAAAGGAGAAGGAACGCGCGAAGTCCCGAATTTACATCGGAGAAGCGTTCAAAAGGTGGCGAGAACTCCAGCGGGAGAAGGGCTTCCAATCCGACATTCAGGTGGCTCTGTTTGTGCTGGACAGGTGTGTAAATCCAGTTTGTTTTTTCTAAATGGTTCATGACTGTTTCAGGAAGCACGGAAGGGAGAGGGAGGGAACGGGATGAGGAGGAGGGAGGGTCGAGCTAGCCTCCGTTTTGTTTGACAATACTTCGAACGTCAACAAGAAGTGACGTCACCAAACATCACTTAGAGCAGCTTTAAGGCTAACATATTCATTCTCAAAGCTAAAAAACGTAAGTTTTGATTTCAGGGGGCCTTTAACGAAACTGATTTGAAAATGTGGATCAACTTTCTGAGATCAGAGTCATCGTTTTAGATCATCATGGGATGATTATTACAGTAGCTATTCAGAGCTTTTCAGATACCGATACAGGGAAGAAAGACGTCATGACTAGAGTGAATAACAGTAAATGAAGTGAGTCCATATAAATCAAACCCTGCTGATATCATAAGAGAAAATATCCCTCTAGAGATTGCAAACAAACGAGAGTGCATGAAAAACTGGATTGCAGCTGACAGATGCTCAACAGAGGAGAGAAAAATACTTACTTTCCGATGTTGTCTGGAAGTGCTTGTAAAGAAATGTCATTGATGGAAAGGCATGTTAAATTCTGTAATTCCGAAAAACTTTCTGGCAACCTGAAACAAAACAAAAACAAACATAAAACTCACAGTTCACACCGGGAATGACAGACAGATAAATAACTGACATGATCACTCACTACTCTATATTAATGACAACATTAATCATGAACAAAAAATGCTAACAAGAAAGATCTGCCAGTAAACTAAGCCATATGGTGGTTTGGTAAAACATTAACCAGAGAATACAACGGCAGTCAAGCATTGTATAATCCAGCAAAATGGGGAACAAACTGGCAAACTGGGCCACTGGATCCAGTGCTAATGCATAACGCATGACCTGTCAAGCACAGCACGGCTATTAGGATATCGTCAATAAACCATATTTTGTGTGGTGAATTACACATGCAATTAAGACTCGTTTAAAGAAGCACCCAGGCCCAATGCAAGTAATAATATATTTTATAATATTTTATGCAATAAAACAGCATATATTAGGCTTTTTAAAATTATATGTGCGTAGTTATGCAGAATCAGAATATGAAATGCACATCAATTACCTTGTCAAAGGATTTCCGCTAAAATCTGCTACTTGGAGGGTTTTACAGTATGAAATGCTTTCAGGGAGTTCCATAATGTCTGTGAGGGAAAAGAGGAAACAGATGTAATACACTTACAACAATATAAACCAAAACCTCGAGAGCTGCCCATTTTAAGGCATCATTGGGACACTTCCAACATGACGGCAGAGATATCTTTTCCCCATCTAGCTCAACATTATACATTTTTGTACTTTGTAGAGCGTTGTTGGTGATCTATCACTGCATGACTTCACCAATTCTTGTAGATTTTTTTGTTTTTTAACAAATTCAATTTAATCTACAAAACCACATCTTGCAGACTAACGTTTAATCGAGGATTAGGGGGCAACCCTATTAAAAACAAGAGTGAACTATTGATATAAATCGATTGATTAAATATAAAGCACATTTGTTTATTGCGATCTATACACATATTTAAAGTCCCCCCGTAGTCAATTTTATCTTTTAAAACTCACCTTTGATCATTAAAATTACATATTTAAAAAAAAAATTCCTTGAAAATTATTCATGCCTTAAAATATCTTGAATGTAACTCGACACCCTTGCCTCATTTAGTATGCGCGGTTCTATGAATATGCAAATGAGCCCCGCCTCCACTCACTCACTCAGCTCAGAGATCCACTCGTTGACGATCACACGTTGATCTGATTGGTTACAAGGTAGTTTGTGACGTCAGAAACACCAGCGATTTCAAAGTGTGTTTTTGATTCCCTTTGGTTCACTGCAGTTTTTTAAAGGAACACGCTGACTTTTTGGGACTTTATCTTATTCACTGTATCCCCCAGAGTTAGATAAGTCCACACATACCCTTCTCATCTCCGTGTGTGCCGTAACTCTGTCTGACGCTCCCACCGCTAGCCTAGCTTAGCACAAAGACTGGAGGTAAATGGCTCCAGCTAGCACACTGCTCCCAATAAGTGACAAAATAACGCCAACATTTTCCTATTTACATGTTGTGATTTGTATAGTCACAGCGTGTACAAATAACAAGGTCACATGAGACTCAGCCATCTTCTAACCGTATACATACTGGGAACTATATTCTCAGAAGGCGAAGCACTGCTACTTCTGCGGAGTGATTTACTCCAACTCTGAGAACTCTCTGCTCCTCACCACAGCGCTACAGATCATTGACAAATATTTTTTCTTGTAAAATGTTGTAATCTGAGTTTTCAACAGGAATTTCAATGCTGAACATGATTAAATTAAAAATGAGTTGAACTAATGTGGTCTTGACAGCTTCAACATAAGCACATCCCATCGATCGGCGACCTCACAGCTCACAGGAGGTCCGTCTTTACACGTTTTTTTCAAAGTCAAACGCCCATAGAGAAACTGAATGGGATTTGTACTTTCAGAAGCCAACTGTTGCGCTCTGGTTGTTGCTATGTGTGCAGTGGACAGCAAGGTAGCTCACAAGGGTTTGGAAAATAGCCAGTATTTCAATCATTTATGTGCCTGCCATAAAAATGTGCCGTAACTAAGAGAGATCAGAGTTTAACTAGAATATGATGTCAATTTATAAGGCAGGCACTTCCCAGGTGAGAGCATAAACTGCTCTTAAAGGGACAGTTCACCCAAAAATGAAAATTATGTCGTAATTTATTCACGCTCATGTCATTCCAAATATATATATATATATATACACAGTAAAAAACAAAAATTATTGACACCAGATATAATGTTTGATATTGTTTTACTAGTGTGTGCAGGACACTATAGTTAATTTATGCAAGTGAGAAGAGCAAAATAAAGAAAACTCTGACATGTTACACCCAAAAATTCTTCATACAGTGACTACCAGTAAAATTTATAAAAATTTGGGAGCAAAAATGATTCGGACACTTTGACCTGATCATGTTTTGCTGAAGTGTGTTTTCTTTAATTGCTAATGCTCTTTTTACACACAGACTGAACTAAATGAAGCATTGCTTGGTGATTGGTTGAGCTAAACTGGTATTATCTAATTGTGTAGTTAAATTTAACAGCTGACAGATATTCAACATAATTCATGTGTGAGACAGTCTAACAGAAGGACGGACAAAACCAGTGAAATATCAACTGATCTGATGACTCTGAGTAATATTTTATTACCATTTTATAAACCATAGCGAATAAACTGTGATAATGTTGAAGGTTTTTGAATACATTTTGGTTTGACTGAATATTTTAAAGGTCATTCGACCCCATCGACTTTCATTGTATGAACCATAAAATCAACAATTAATTTTTTTTAAATATCCTCTTTGGTTTTCATAGAAGAAAGTAAGTCATACAGGTTTAGAGAGACATGAAGGAGAGTAAATGATGGCAGAATTATAAGCTTTTTATGAAATATCCCAGTGCATTTAAAACCACGAGACACCACAAACCATGAAGTCTAGTTTTAAAAATGGCGCTTGAACAAATACAGTAAAAATAGCCGAAACGAAAACTAAATTTCGGGCGTGGATACGCTGGGAATTACTATGAACGGCGCTGAAATGTTGTGTAATTGCTGAGCACAGAAAACCAGCAGCTGAAATATGTTGGGCGTATGCTGGAAGCGTGTGGGAAGGGCAAGACACACACGAGGCCAAAGTTTCTCACACACGTACAGTAATTAAACAGTGGTCTGATAGACCAGAGAGCTCCTCACCGTTTCTGGAGATGTCGAGCTCTACGAGCAGGTTGAAGTTCGCTATATCCCCCGGCAGCCGCTGGATCTCATTGTCGCTCAGGCCAAGTTTTCTAAGCCTAGTCAAATTGAAAAATGGCTGAAACAGAGAAAGAAACAACAATCAGTTCAGATTAGCGACACACAGTCATCAATACATTGTTGTCAAGTCAAGTCACCTTTATTTATATAGCGCTTTTTACAATAAGGATTGTTTCAAAGCATATTTACAGTGATAACAGGAAAATAATGCAACAAAGTTACAGCAGATCTAGAAGAAAACAGCATCTTAGTCCAGCTTAAGAAAGTTCAGTGATGGTTCATTTCTGTTGTAAAATGTTATTAATTTAGTTCATATATATAAATATTTCACAATATTACTGTTTATTGTTTTTTATCAAATAAATGCAGCTTTGGTGAGCAGAAGATACTTCTTTTAAAAACATTAAAAAATCTTCCTGACCCCAAACTTCTGAACGGTAGTGTATACATTTATATATATGGAGAAAACGGTGCTGCCATCGTCCAGCTCAGTTCAGTTCTCATATAACGGTGTCAATGCAGGTAGATCAATAATAATGTTGAATATTAAATGTCCCCAACTAAGCAAGTCGAAAGCCAAAGGTGACAGTGGCAAGGAACCAAAACTAACAAGTTGTGTTATATATTGGATGATTGAAGGTCTAGTGTTTGTGTAATGCGATGACCTTTAAAGGGTCAGATCTCCCAAAAATTAAAACTCTGTCATTTTCTGACCCTCATGTATTTCCACACTGTAGGACTTCTCAGATTGTTTTATTTTTTTCCATGCAAATAAATCAATGGTGACCAAAAGTGTTTAGTTACCACCATTGGTCCTACTTTATATTATGATTCTTTAACTACTATGCACTTATGTATAAAAAAGTATTATTTGATAATGCTTACATTTGAAATACATATTGCAAACCAGTTTTGAGGGGAATGCGGGTAAGGTTAGGACAGGTTTGCTGGTGTGGATAGGTTAAGTGAGGGTTAATGGGTAAGGGAAGGTCAACAGTGTAATTATAGTCAATATGCAGTTACACTTACAGTACAAGCAGGGTTTTTTATTTTTTATTTATTTAAGTACATTGTGAAAACATAAGTGCATTGTATCAAAATATTCATTAAACTGTTAGTACATAGTAGTTTAAAACACATTTATTAATATAAAATGTGTCCCCAAATATCTTTTGTGTTCTCCAGAAGACTTGCATACAGGTTTGGAATAACGAGGGTGAATAAATTATGCCGTAATTTAAATATTTTGGCTGAACTATCTCCAGCTTATTGAATTAAAAAAGATGATGGAAACGCCAAGATGCGCCCAAAAACCATAACATCCACATCAAAGACTTATGGGATGAAAACATGGGATGGAAATGGTGGAAACATGAGATGGATTTATTTGATTTAATATTAAAATTTTCCACACAAGTTTAATTGACAACTTTGGACAAAAACATGGAATACTAGATTATTACATAATGAATATTAGGCAGTACACACCATTTAGGCTAATACAGACTTTTTTTTTTATTAATAAAGGGAACAAGTTGTCATCGTTGTCTCATAACCAAAACACTTAGCATGTAAATGTGCCGCTCATTTATCATCTAGCTAAATAATGACTTTACATTCCCTGATCAATATTGTGAAAAAACATTGTAGGTCAAGTCGAGTGCAATGCATTGTGGGGTTCACGCAGTACGCTGCACATGTTCCTTGCACACAGAACATTACTATACTACAACTGCAGAAATAGTAAAGAGCGGTACATGAGAGTATGATATTCTGAACATTCCCTATGCATTATGGGTAGCCTAATTCTGATGCTCTACTGACTCATATTTGAGTATTGTTGATGTGCTGGTCTAGAAATACAAGAAACTCCCCATGCAAACGTGGTACAAACCGAACCGAGTGTCCCACAATCAATTCACACAAAGACACAAAACTAGTTAAAAAGGTTAGCAATTACTAATGTCCAGTGGCCTGGCAAAAGCAGCTCAGTGTGTGGCTCTCTGTGATGTAATCTGCTATTCATGTGTCTCTGACCTACTTGTTGAGTTCCTCCCACCTCTCGCTGGCACCATGGAGGATGCTGGGAAAACTGCATGTAAGCACCCCATAAAACAGCACAATCAGATGGAGGCCTTCAGCAACTTCCTGCATGTGTTCAACTTCAAGAAACTTTTGCATTCAAGTTGATCCTGTCGTATTCAAACCTTACAGACCAACTTTTTCCATCCTTAATTACACAGACAAAGGGAATCATTAAGAAATTTAGCATTCTGGTTCCGCTTCCAATGATTCTATTAAAGCGGATTTCTAATGCTATTTCATGCATTCTGACTTATTATTACACGGCTCTGTGGAATACTTGATTCTGATTGGTCAATCGCGCCATCCAGCGGTGTGATATTCCCAAATAACAACCTCTGAGAACAGAAACACAGGGGTCACTGAAGTCAGCAGCGCTAGGAACAGTTTTTCTTTGTGGAAGTTTTGCATTTGGTGAATAAAATATCAAAACTCAGTAAAATCAATATTTTGTGTACATTTATTTAATTATGCCATCCAGTATCGTGGACTCGCTCTCTCGTTTCATACAAACGCAGCGGCGGCCATTTTGTGACTATTGTTTTGTACACTGTTGGATTATGAGATACAAACAGGTACGATTTTAAAACAGTTTAATCTGAAATCAATATCTCTTATCGCCATCATCATTTATGTGGTGAAATGCTGTGTAATAAGTGTTATAAACTGTATCTCTTAAATGTCCGTCTAGTTTGAAACTGCTCTCTCCGTGGATGCTTTGTGTTTAAAGACCTAATAAAAATATTTAATCTCAGATCAATATTTCGTGTCTAATTATTTACTTATGTGGCAAGTGTCCGCGTAATAAGCGGGATAATGTACATCCAGCCGGTTGTTATCTCAGAATAAACCCCTTCAGGTGTGTGTGTGTGTGTGTGTGTGTGTGTGTGTGTGTGTGTGTGTGTGTGTGTGTGTGTGTGTGTGTGTGTGTGTGTGTGTGTGTGAGTGAGTGAGTGAGTGAGTGTGTTATCTCAGAATAACCCCCTTCAGGTGTGTGTGTGTGAGAGAGTAAGTGAGTGAGTGTGTTATCTCAGAATAACCCCCTTCAGTGTGTGTGTGTGTGTGTGTGTGTGTGTGTGTGTGTGTGTGTGTGTGTGTGTGTGTGTGTGTGAGAGAGTGAGTGAGTGAGTGAGTGAGTGAGTGAGTGAGTGTGTTATCTCAGAATAACCCCCTTCAGGTGTGTGTGTGTGAGAGAGTGAGTGAGTGAGTGAGTGAGTGTGTTATCTCAGAATAACCCCCTTCAGGTAGGTGTGTGTGTGTGTGTGTGTGTGTGTGTGTGTGTGTGTGTGTGTGTGTGTGTGTGTGTGTGTGTGTGTGTGTGTGTGTGTGTGTGTGTGTGTGTGTGAGAGTGAGTGAGTGAGTGAGTGAGTGTGTTATCTCAGAATAACCCCCTTCAGGTGTGTGTGTGTGAGAGAGTGAGTGAGTGAGTGTGTTATCTCAGAATAACCCCCTTCAGGTGTGTGTGTGTGTGTGTGTGTGTGTGTGTGTGTGTGTGTGTGTGTGTGTGTGAGAGAGAGAGAGAGTGAGTGAGTCAGTGAGTGAGTGTGTGTTATCTCAGAATAACCCCCTTCAGGTGTGTGTGTGTGTGTGTGTGTGTGTGTGTGTGTGTGTGTGTGTGTGTGTGTGTGTGCGTGTGTGCGTGTGTGTGTGTGTGTGAGTGTTATCTCAGAATAAACCCCTTCATGCTGATGAAGATCTGATCCTGATCACTCTGACAGGTTTATTCTGAGATAACAACCGACTGGATGTACATTATCTCTTACTTAACACTGTTAACTTAACACTTAACACTTAACACAGGATTCACATAAGTTTCGGAAAGTTTTTTTCCGAGTATGGCCCTGTATGACGTCATAAAGGGCGTAATTCCTTGTATGGGCACTTCTCCCGGAAGAGCACGCACACACACACACATCAACCAGAGCAAGAGCATGAGCAACGCCCATCAATGGGCGTCATTCGGGTTACGGAAGCCGTCGGCAGCGCTGCCATTTTGTTTTTAGACCACAAAATCAACAAGGTCACCAAAGAAGTGTGTTTTTGGTTGTGAGGGAAAGATAACCTTATTCAGCCTCCCAAAGAACCAGCGTTAGGAGAACAGTGGATGCAGAGAGTTTTTCCGGGTCAGCAACGGAGTTGTGCAAGTGTGTTTGTTTCTCCCCGGCATTTCGGTGACAAATGTTTAATAAACAAGGCCCAGTTCGACACGGGATTTGCAGATCGTTTGAAAATGAAAGATGGAGCAGTTCCAGCGATAAAATATCTCGGTCATGGGTCGGAATTGCAGGCGGTAACCAAGTAACATCAAATGTCTGTGTTTTGTTGGCAATCGGCGAGTACGTGAATATAAACAGGGTTTGAAATTAACTTTTTCACTCACCGTCCAATTTGGCTACTAAATCTTAAAAAAAAATTCGTACCACAGGAGCTTGGAAATATTTTAGTTATTGGAACGCTTTTTGGGCGGAACTAAAGCTGTTTACACGACACTGTTTTCAACTAAAAACGTACAACTTTTTATGCGTTATGGCCTTCATTTATACAACAACAGCGTTTTGGGTTCCTGAAAACACAAACACCTTTTTTACCCATGTATCCTTGTATTGTAATAAATAAGGTTATGACACCCAACATTTTTGATACCAGCAAAATGTAACAATTCTCGATTTCAATTTCAATCCCACAGCTAAAACTACTAATATAAATTTCAAAGATAATTAAAGACAAGTAAACAGTCATTAATAAAACGAGAACAAATAATTAAACTACAAGCAATAGCACAAATAAATAAATACAAAGGAACAAAGATACAAATTAAGTAAACAGTGCCTTTTAGGAAGGTCTAACAGTAGTTTCCAGGTACAGAAACTGAAAAAAGTAATCAAAATGTAAAATAACACTGCATAGAATCTTCACTGTACAAATTAAAGGTTAATACTTTAATTAAAATTACAGAAACGTTATTCAGTGAAAAACAGAGAGTGATTTCTTGTCTTTTGTAGTTTGATTAACATTAAAATACAGACAGCATCAGGAATATTAGGCTACTGTCGCTTTAAGACTAATGCACGGATCCAATATAATGATACACATGCGTTCCTTCTCTACTGTTCACTTACGACATGACCGAATAGGTTTACTCGGATACTCACAAAGGGCATTTTGAGTTAAATCTGTGTGAATTTGTCCGTTTAGGCGCAGGGAGACATGAAAGAATTCATTTTTATTATTTGCACAGTATGAGACGCGCAAGGTAGACAACATGACGACCAATTATAGTATATATTATAATAGTATAACAGTTATATTATTAACTAGTGTTGGGGAAAGTTACTTTTAAAAGTAATGCTTTACTCCTTAAAAAAAAGTAACTAATTTATAATTAATTACTTTTAATGGATTGTAATGTGCTGTATTATTTTTTCTCACCTGTGCTCTGCTTGTGTTTGTTAATAAAAAAGACAAAAAAGACAAAAAAAGGTTTCTCAGATAGCCTAATTTGTTGTAAATTTAAAAGTAATGGACTTTAGTTACTTGAAAAAAGCAATCGGATTAGTGATTACATAACATTACCCTAACACTGTTAATAACTATATTCGTAAATGTAACATTTGAGTATATAAAAACATGATGTTTAAGAAATGAGTTTAAATACCTTTAGATTAAAGGTGGATTGCTCAAATATTTCTTTGTCTAATTGTCTGATGAAGAGCTGTGCTGCTCGAAACATCACACTGTAATGTTCTGGTGAGCCCAATAATTTTGCTGTTGTGGGAGCAACAAAAGCTGACTTTGTATTGTATTGTTTTGTCCTGGTGTGTAAAATTTCATGTTTTGCATAACCTTGCTTGTTTGAGTCCTTTCTGCCTCACAATAATAGGACCTGCTTTTTCACAGTCCATATAGAGTGCATTAGTGCCCGATACACATCCACTTTTTCAGCGTTGGTTCCGGAAGTGTTTTTTTCATTCTTTTTTCCCTTAGGCATTAAAAAAAAAAAAAAAAAAAAAAAGTCTTCACTAGAGTGTTAGAAGCAGAAACCAAAACAAACAGCTTAGAGGTGAATCACAGCACAAAAAAATAAAAGGTACAAGACTATGCACTTAAACTGCTTTAATGAGGGGAAGAACTACAATCCCAAGAAGCATTGCGAATCAAATTGTTGAAAACAATGGAGAAATTTAAAACTATTAATTTAAAGTTGTTGATCATATCTATTGAAACAATATATTTTATTACAGAATATGCACTTACAAAAGGTTTGGTTATAATTGGGAAATTTTCTGTACAGCATCATGGGTAACGTAGTTTTTCATTTCAACACAAATTAAATGCGATTATTTTAAAAAATAAATTCTAATAATGCGGGCTGATGGCAAAAACCAACAAATAAACTTGGATTGAGGAGAAAATATATATATTTTTATTATTCAGGTAAGATTTACAACTGTGTTGGACATCCAGCAGAGAACGGTGTGAAATTGACTTCAGAAACGGACTGCTCTTTGAGTTCCATGCAATAAATGAAAAATGCATTGCGTTTCACAGAGCATTTCAAACACAGTCTGCCAAAGCATCTGAAGACCTTCATGGTGATTTACAGGAAGCCACAACAAAGGGGAGCAATTTTGGACATCATAGTGTAAAAAAAAAAGTGTGCAAATAATTTCATATGCCTCAACTTGCATGGACAGTTAGAGCTAAACTATGAGATTTATAGAAATGGATCTCTTAAATTAAAAAAATTAAGCCTTATTAATTCCACTTATGCCGTCCCAACCCTGACCTTTACTATTTACTTTCTTCCATTAAACACACACACACAAAAAAAAGAATATCAAAGCTTCTCATTTCAATATAACAAAACTGGATGATGATCGAATTACACTGCCAAGCACTTTGAAGTTATACAATAGCTTTGTGTGAGGAAAAGCACAAAATGTAGGTTTTGTGCACAGATAATCATCCTCTCTGCTATGGATCAGATCATTTACTGACATTTAAATTACACTGGTATTGTACAGGCATTAAGGTGGTTTATATAGTACCTATCTGACAGTTACCATTTTATTTATTTACACAGGGAATTATCCAAGTTAATGTCGGTAAATTACGGAGTGCCACAAGGCTCTGTTTTAGGCCCTCTTCTATTTTCAATATTCATGCTGTCCCTTGATAATATTATTAGAAAACATGTCAGTTAGTTTCCACTTTTAGTTTCCATTAGTGTCCACTATTATCCTGACGATACTCAGTTATATTTCATCATGACCAGATGAAATCTCTAAATATCTAAGTTGACAGAGTGTGTTAAAGATATTTAAAAAAAAAAAAAAAAAGAGATAATTGGATGACCAGAAATTTTCTTCTATTAAATGCAGATAAGACTAATATTATTTATTGGACCAAAAACCTGTACATAGAATCTCTTTGCATGTAGAAGGAAGGATTTACTCTTACTTCATCATCCACAGTTAAAGACCTGGATGTTATATTACACAGCAACTCATCTTATGTTACAAAAACAGCTTTCCACCTCAGAAACATCACTAAGCTCTGGAACATGTTATCTATTTCTGATGCACAAAAGATAGTACATGCATTCATGACCTCTAGACTAGATTACTGTAATGCATTACTAGGTGATTGTCCTGCATCCTCAATAAACAAGCTACAGCTAGTCAAAAATTCAGCTGCTCGAGGGACATATTGTTTACAAGTTGCTTTACTGACGTCATTCCGCGATTAAAACACAGATTGAGCGATTACATGAGACGATTCATTTCAGCACGTTGTACTGTATCTTTCAACATTCCTTCTGATGTCATTTTTGTGATTTATTGGGTGGGTAACACAATGTTTGGTGACGTTTTGTTCATGTATCAACTGAAAACAGATTGAAAGATTTTGAGGAAAACATTCCAGGATTGTTCTCCATATAGTGTCTTCAATGGGGTCCAACGGGTTGAAGGTCCAGATGTGAGTTTCAGTGCAGCTTCAAAGTCTCGACACGATCCAGCCGAGGAATAAGAGTCTCATCTAGACAAACCAGCAGACATTTCTAAACAAAATAAAAATGTATATACTTTTAACCACAAATGCTCGTCTTGCACGTCCACAACTTCACGCATTACGTAATCATGTTCGTGACGTAGGCGGAAACTGTCGAGTAGAATGAAAAACTCCATCTCATTTTCTCCTCCAACTTCAAAAATCATCCGACAATGTTTTACCTTTTATTTATTTTTATTTTTTTGGTAAATGGCGTTTGACTTCGTCTTTGCACGTTCGCTTTGTAAACACTGGGTCTGTTCTTGCTCCTACGTCACGCTTGACCTTTCAACCTGATTACGTAATGCGTGTCGCATCACAGCTAGTGCAAGACCAGCATTTGTGGTTAAAAAGTATATAAATGTTTATTTTTGTTATAAAATGTCCGCTGGTTTGTCTAGATAAGACTCTTATTCCTCGGCTGGATCGTGTCGAGACTCTGAAGCTGCACTGAAACTCACATCTGGACCTTCGACCCGTTGGACTCCATTGAAGACACTATATGGAGAAAAACCCTGGAATGTTTTCCTCAAAAAACTTCATTTCTTTTCCACTGAAGAAAGAAAGACATGAACATCTTGGATGATGTGGGGGAGAGAAAATGATCAAGAAATGTTAATTCTGAAGTGAACTAATCCTTTAAGAATCAACATCAATTCATTAAAATGAGAATCAAGAAATCAATATTATCAAACCAGTCCTAGTTTTGTATTTTTGTTTGATAATATTCCAACATAATAACTGGAGAAACAGCAAGAAATCAATGTGACTGCCATCAAACGCATGTGTGCACAGACACAGACATCCTCGAAAAGACAAAATTATTCATTCAACTGCACTTGACCTCCTAATCTGACTTTCAGAAAGCTAACTAACCCCGTAACCAATGAAACGAAACAACCAGAAGCACAAACAGGCCATTATCAAAAAGAGAAGAACAGAAATGCTACTCTTCTTGTTTTCTGGTCCCTCTTCTCACTCTGTAATAAACACATCAGGGTTGCGCAGGAAGAAAACATCGTCTACACAATAGACACACAGAAACCTCCCAGACTGCAACAGGTACAACACACAATAGAGCTCTTTAGACTCGGAAGTTCACACCACATTCATCTCAATGCTTCCGTTACGATGGCCGCTATCGTTTATAAAAGGTTAGGAATGAAACTAGCAATCTATGAGAGGACAAAACCATCAAGTGGTATTGACGTGTTATTCGGCGGATACATTGACAAACCGGCCGCTGAGGCGTAAAACTGAACCCGTTCTTCCAGTTCATGAACCCTCCTCCAGCCTTCAGCCCGCTAATACAAGTTTACATTCACCTTTTTAAACCCCTCTGTCAATATTTGAAGCCTGATTGGAGTCAAACACAGTTAGACCCAAAGCTAACAATAACCTTCCGAATCCAAGAAGATACACATTAGGCAACATACATTTTTAATACAAATGAAAAAAAAAAATTTGTACTGGCACTTGTCAGTGCCAAATTCATTAAACATGAAACATTTCTCATATAATTTTTACCCATTTACCATATTAAAAAACTAGAGATGGCCATCAATCGGAATCTGCCTATTTTTGCTCCAAGCACACGACTGGTTTTTAGTCGGGGTGTAAAAATATATCGTGTCACAATATATCGCAAAACAAAAATTCAACAATATGTATCGCGGATAGTGACAATATGTATTGTGTATATTTCACCGAAAATAAAAATTACTGTGAGAGAAAAAAATTCAAGTTTAAAGAGTTTTAGTGTCAGTACTACATTAATCTGCTATATAATGTTGAATATAATGTATAATAGTGCAATGGGGGAATATTTGTGTATCCTAATAATGCCAAATGTCTTAAGTTACCAGTAAAAAGAGGCCTACATTATTTTAATTATATCTAGTCAGTAAAAGAGTGAAAGCATATTCGTAAGATTTTCAGCTTCAGAATCATGAATATGTTTATTCTGGTGTCTCTATTGTCCTGTGTGTTGGGTTTCAGCACAAAGTCCAAGCCTATTCACTTACACACACAATGTAACACCAAATTTAGCATTACAACAGCAGTACTTTTTGTTAACCTTATATCATATGTCTTGGAGTATCACAATAATATCGTATCGTGAGTTCAGTATCGTGATATGTATCGAATCGTGACATGAGGGTAACGTTACACCCTTAGTTTTTAGTTTTATATTGGCTGATCTCTATTTCAGGACTTGTACGCAAACTGCATTGCGATAATTTCTCAAAATGTTATCTGTGTGGGAAAATATTACAAAGTCTGTAAACAGACCAGAGATGGGACACGCAAAAAGAAGAGGAGAGCACAGAAAATACTGAACCAGGCACAGCAAGCTCCGTTCCTACGCTTAAAGTACTGGAAGAAAATTGTGAATATTGAATTGGGGGTGGGGGCTTACATTAATGTATCGCTGAAGTCTTCAGTGCTCGTCTTACCTCCGTATATTGCCTATAAAAGTAGTGTTTATAAGTGCAATTGTGTACGAAATCACTGCTGTTCCATAAGCGCCACCTACTGTCAGAGAGTGAATTTGCATTTTCATTCAATCCGCCAATTTCAATCTGCCGTTTATGTTTTGAGCAGGTGTGTTTATGTACCATAATTTAATAAAAAAAAATAAAAAAAATAGGCAATGAAAAATCATGACTACAGCCGAACTGTGTGTTTGAAATCAGGAATGGTGAGAGAACATTGTGCTTGGTACATTTTTCCTCTTCAAACTTGGGTCTTTAGCTGATAACGTTTAAATCCTGTTTGGCTATCGCTCTTCCCATAAAGTTAGCCTATGCATCAGGTCAGTCGACAGAGAGAAGATGGTCTTTTGTGGCTGTTTGAACACATTCGACCACATGAGCGGCGTCTACGCTATGAAAGCAATCCGGTCTGATGCGTTTTCGACTACCTCTGGAAGTGGCTGAAAGTGGACGAGCTCAAAACGTTTTAGACCCTGTTTACACCTGTATTTACTGTGATCCGATCCACCAAAACCCATCTTAATACCAGGAGTAAACAGGGCCTTAGGAATACTAACACAGACTGTTTAATGCAGCTCAGAGGTGGCATCATTTACACTGCAATTGCATAAATAATGCTGTTAGAATAATGTTAATATTGAAACAAATGACACTTTAAAACATGAGAAGTCAGCAAATGACTCTTAACAGGGAGTCATTCATGCAACCAATTCATTCGAACGGCTGATTCATACGGAAACAATGCTAGTGACTCCCTGTGTCTGAACAGGCCTGTCTAATTCTCACATATCTAAGTACAAAAATGCACAAAGAAAGTAGGTGAAAAGTCCCAGATGACCTACTAGAGTCTGAAATGCGAATCTGATGGACATTTCTCAACGCATTACAAGTCTGCTGTGGCTTTGTTTGACAAATCGTGTCTACAGAATATGTATCTGACAATATTCATTTCTTGTTTGTTTATCTGCTGTATAAAACCAATATCAGATATCACATTCGCAAGCATGCTGATTTTCTGGAAAAACGGCCTTCTTGCACATGATATTGCTTCAATTCTATAAAATTAAGGAAATAAATCATTTTTGCCCGCATGTTTTGAATTTTCAGGGCATTCTAGCTCCATTCTAATAGGCTTTATGTGTTTGTTTTTACAAGGTGAGTGGCATAATGTCAGCTCACACACTAGTAAACCATTACAACATTATCACAGATGATATATCTCACATAACAGCCCTACTCGAACCCTGCATTCAACATAACAAAGGATTAGCAAAGTGTTCTGAGAGAGCAGACTAGCATCAGACCCAGTCTGTCTCTGACTCGGACCAACAGGCACTGGTTTCCCCCACACATTTCTTTCGTCACGATTAACTCTCCTCACAGCATTCCTCACATTTCAGGTCAAACAAGTCTCAGATTCCAGGAAATCTCCACGATAAGAGCATTCGCATATAAACCGACAACAAACAGGCTTTAAGACATGGTTTTTCCACCTCTTCCCAAGCCCAGCTTTAACCTCAGAAAGAGAGAGTCTAAACTCTACGCTTTTGGCTTTGATTTGACTCTTATACTCTCGTATACTCTCAATATACACTACTGAGATGTTTATATTTGTTTCTGGAGACTCTAGAGAAAACTATTGCTTGCTCTCTCAACAAAAGTCCTACTTGATTGACTTTGCCAAACAAACGGAGATGTCAAACAGTTTGAGAGCACATTTTACAGGAATGGCAATCATTCAGAGCATTCAGAGGTTGTGTTCTGGTTAAAAACATACACTTACACCCTCAGATGGAGTATTTTAAGAACATTTCTAAGCTTCAAAAAGGACATTATTCCATATTATCGCTGATAAATTAAATCTTCACAAACCACTGTGACTGACCACTGAACTTTTGTGAAGTAGATCAATTCATTTCATAAAAGATACAACTCTAAAAACAATAAATCATTAACCAATTGGATTTTGCTAATTTCCTCAGGAACTGGATGAACATGCCAAAATAATAAGTGAACAATTTCTCACACAAAACTATTGTGTACTTTCAGATACAGCACCGCACAACAAAAGTTACACTTCACTCTTACTAAAAGGTTCAAAAGGGTTTTTCACAGCAACGCCACAGAAAAACCTTTCAGTAAACAGTTCCTAAAAGAACCATTTTAATAATCTAAAGCAGGGTTTCTCAACCGGTGGGTCGTTGATAATTCTATAGGGGGTCGCAAGACTTCTGTGTTCACTAGCACAGCTAATAAATGGGCTTCACAATAATCTCATTGCAATAGACTACGTTTACATGCAACAAAATAATCCGTTAGTAAACGCATTGGCGGCTCAATCGGACTAAAAAGCCTTAATGTAAACACCTAATCATAAACGCGCACAGATTGAAACAAAAGTTGTGCATGTAAACAGCCTCCAACGAATCTGATTTTCGAATGTCGTAGGCTACTTCATTATTGCCGTGGCAATAACGCTGTATTCAGGGTGCGATTTGTGAGAAAAAAAGGATGGATGTTTTGAAACATTTTTATTCATAAAAATAAATCATGAGAGCATGAACTTCATCACTGCATTTGCAGGAATTGTAAAATATTTTTTCTTATTAACTCATGAAGTAGCCTAACGCAATATTTTTACTTAAAAACTTTTACTTTAAAAAACATGCAAGAATTAAATCTCCTTCCCAATACCATGGATAGTGCCACTCGGCTAGACATGTCAAAACACTTATTTATGAATGGCAAAATTAAATGGCCCAGTTTTACTGCTGCTGTTAAAGTAATAACGTTAACTTTACATCGCGATGCTGAGCTACAGTGAAATGATAGAAAAGATAGATGCATTGTCTCGTGTTTCGCCCATAGACTGTAAAAAAATAGGTTTCGCCTCATTCGCGCGAACTGGACGCGCCCGCGCCGCGCTAAACCAGGCTTCATTCGCGCCGCAGGCATGACGCGCGTAAACGCGTCTTTACATTGAATTGAAATCTCTCGCGCCAGACGCTCAAGAGTGAGTGAGTAATCAAATAACGTTTGCTTTAGCCTCAATTGAGTGAAACACCGTATGTGTAACTTCTCAGTGGTGTGACTGGGACACTAACTCTGCTTGTCATCATAGAAGCAGATAATCAGATTGTGATGTTTATTCCCGCTTCAGTAATATGCTGAATATGCTGCTATATCAGAGCCAGCCAAAGTAGCGCATTTTAAAATAAAATTGACTTTAATCAAACCACGGATCCGTGATAAGTTTTGTGATCCGTCTCGCCACTAGTGTCTCAAGTGTCACATTAACGTGAGTAAAAAAAAAATCAGTTTGCCTCATAGTCTGTCTATTGAAAATGTTTTTGTGTTTTTGTGAAATTAATTATAATAAACATATAGGCCTATGGAGTAGTAGCCTATAGATCTAAGAGGCATTTCAGTTATTGAATTATTTCCAGCCTTAGTGGGTCGTATGACTGACATACAAAAAAAAAGTGGGTCTCAGTAGGCAAAAGGTTGAGAACCCCTGATCTAAAGAATCTTTTTCCGCTATAAAGATCCTTTCGAGGAATGGAAAGGTTCCATAGATGTTAAAGTCTCCCTGTAGTCAATCATTTTATCCCTTAAAACTCATCTTTGATCACCAAAATGACATATTTAAACGTTTTTTTCCTTGAAAAAATTTCTTCATGCCTTAAGATCTTGAATGTAACTCGACACCCTTGCCTCATTTAGTATACGCGTTTCTATGAATATGCAAATGAGCCCCGCCTCCACTCACTCACTCAGCTCAGAGATCCACTGGTTGACGATCACACGTTGACCTGATTGGTTACAAGGTAGTTTGTGACGTCAGAAACACCAGCGATTTCAAAGCGTGTTTTTGAGACTGTCTTTGGTTCACTGCAGTTTTAAGGAGGAAATACTCAGCAATGCTGTCGACTTATGATTTACACATGGTTTGTCTTAAAGCATATTAAAAACACCACATAGACACATAAACAACATTAAAAGCTGGATTTTCACCACAGGGGGACTTTAAAAGAACCATTTTAATAATCTAAAGAATCTGTTTCCACTGTCAAGAACCTTTCGAGGAACGGAAAGGTTCCATAGATGTTAAAGGTTTTATTTATTTATTTTTTAAGAGTGTAAAAGCAGTTCCCTTAAAAGTATTAACTGGACAGTCTATTTCAGAGTCACTGTTAAACATGCTCAGACACGAATAGCTGATATCTGAATTCAGTGGTTCACGTGCTTCAACAATAAATGGTTAAAAACCGGAATGCACTCAGTCCTTGAAGGGAAAGTCTGATACGCAGCCAATTTACTGGCGTTTCATGTTTCCACATGTCCCTAATAAAACACAGCTTCAATGTTTTTATCCCAGCAAAGATACGGTGGAGACCAATAACAGCTATTGACTAGACAAAAACAGCTACTAATTAGACAAAACGGCATATATCTGTGACCAGCAGAAGTTGTGTTGATGTCGGCTTCTTGTGTGAAAGAGAATTGATCATGTTCAGGCTCTGCTTTATCCTGCATTCGAGTGTTTGATGAAACCGGCTCAAAGACTTTATCAAACACACTTTCGAGGGGAATACCCTGGAATTCCCTAAAACAAGATTATCCCTTGAAGAGAGCCCACACAGATAAGCTCAAGCGAGACTGAGTCGATAGACTTCCATGTTTTATTGCCTTTGAAAAAGAAGCGCTGCAGTTGATGGGCAAAGCATTTCATTGATCTGGAAGATTTAATTCATTACATGGCAAAGAATCCCAGCGAGCGATGCTATCAGTGTATCTGCACTGCTTTAGAGCAAAGCAAACGTGTGCTTTTACAACCTCGCTGTTTTCCTCGTGTAATCTTTACCGCATCCTAGAAGTGTGATTGAAGTAAACGAGAGGGGAAAGGCTTTTTGAGTTGATGTTCCGCAATGAGAGGTGAGGGAGTTTCATCACGGTTAGGGGCCTTTAAACCTGCATTAAAGGGATAGTTCACTTTGAAATTAAATTTTGGTATGTTTTAGCTTACCTGAAGGGCATCCAAGATGTAGGTGTCTTTTTTTCCGCAGTAGTTTCAATTTTGATATTTTTAGGTCAAACCGTTCTTGTCTGTCAGTCATATCATGCAGGTCTATGGTCACGGTCTCAAAGAGCATGCACAGAGTCCAAATTAAACAATTCCCCATCGTCCAAATTAAACAATTCCCCATCGTAAGTACACATTGATGGCCTAAGACACGAGACGAGCGGTTTGTGTGAGAAACAAAGAGGTTTGTTTTTACCTCTTATAACACAGCCACGTCCAAGTGATCTGAGGGCGCGAGCGCATTCTGGTGTGTGTCGTGTGTGCAGACTGGTGCATAGATAGATGTCGCCTTGGCTATACGGCAGTTCATTGGAACGAATGTCTTTAAGGCGACATCTAGTGTATATATCTATGCACCAGTCTGCATACACGTCACACAGCAGGATGCGCCCGCGCCCTCAGATCACTTGGACGTGGCTGTGTACAAGAGTTAAAAAACTATATAAATACTGTTTGTTTTCTCACACAAACCTCTCGTTTCGTGTCTTAGGCCATCAATGTGTACTTACGATGGGGAATTGTATAATTTGGACTCTGTGCATGCTCTTTGAGACAGTGACCATAGACCTGCATTATAGGACTGTCAGACAAGAACGGTTTGACCTAAAAATATCAAAATTGAAACTACTGCGGAAAAAAAGACACCTACATCTTGGATGCCCTTGAGGTAAGCTAAAACATACCAAAATTTAATTTCAAAGTGAACTATCCCTTTAAGCCTGAAGACTGTGTTGCTGGTTTTCTGGAAGGCTCCAGTGTTGCACCACAGCTGAAAATAATCACATCTACACTTTCTCAAATGAGAAAAGCTCATTCATGTCATATTGAATGCTAATTTGTCAGTAGGGGTGTAAATCGGATGGTTAATCACAATACAATATGATATTGATTCTCATAGCCAACGATACGACATTTGCCGATACCTCAAAAAATTCAGTCATACAATTACGATTCGATTTGATTACGCATATTTTCAACAGATAACCAAAGTAGGGATGCACGATATATCGGTGTCGGCCGATATATGTTCATTTTCAATGTTATCGTTATCAGCCTGATGAGAAAATTTGGCTGATATATTAAAGCCGATAAATAATGTATTATTTCCTTCAGCTGAGACACTTCAGATGTGCACTGTTCAACATGATGGTTTTGAATTGCTTGAAATATGATTGGAATCACTTCAGAGAGGAAAATAATGTTCAGTGCAACATGTGCAGCGCAAATAGGCTGTCATAAAATTATAATGAGAAAATCATTATTATTGTGTTTGGGACATGGCTTTTAATGATGAGACTTTTGTTTTTGTAATCAGGCTCTCAAAATTATTTAAAAAAAAACGTTGGATTTAGATTTATCGGCCAATATATCAGTTATCGGCTTTCAAATATAAAGAATTATCGGTTATCAGTATCGGCCAAAATTTTCATATCGGTGCATCCCTAAACCAAGTTACAAGCAATGGCACAAATAAATACAATAAAACAAGGTCACAAATTAAATAATCAGTGTTTTCAGACGGACAAGATGTGGAGAGTGTCAAAATAAAGGTGTCTATTTAAAAAAAAAAGTTGCATCGATACCTCGTATCATTAGTCATTTGATCGATATATTGATCCATATCGATGTATTGTTACACCGCTATTTGTCAGTACTACTTCAAACAATTACTCTGAATCGCATAAGGGTTTGAACCAGCACTGTAGACCTCATGTGCCAGAGATATACAGAGGTCGCTCTGTATATCTCTATGGCATTGCTGGCCAGGAGTAATAAGCTTTTGAAGTGGATTTACTTAATGTAAAGTTAACGAAAGTTATCATGAGGATTATAATGTTTAAAGCAAATGTCTTAACAAATGTCAGTAGACCGGGAAGATTTTAAAACAAGCCGTTCATTCATAAATACGCAAGATCGCTGTGAAAATACAGACCGGAAGACAAAAGACAACGAGCGCAGCGCTGAAAAGGGGCGGGGCTACAGAAGGTCTATAGGAACTACCAGTGATGTAAGTGTACGCTGATTGGTCGAACGCATGCCATACGAAACACTGGCACTCGGTACTCCATGAACTTACTCCACGAACTTACTCCACGAACTTACTCCACGAACATCAAAGACAAACATCCAGAAGGCTAATGTTAACGTCATTTACCTGTCGCGTTGTGTTCATTTCTCAGCCTTGATTAGTATTGGAAGTTGCCTTCCTTTTTCCTCTTTAAATTGCATAGCATAAATTACGTAAGGTTGGGAATCAAAAATTACTTGAGGTCAGGAATCGGATACTTGTTATAAAATGTAAATTTCGGTTCCTTTTATCGATTCCTTTGTAAGCATATCAATATGACTTTAAACCATTCAAGCGTGAGACGACTGTGTTCATGTGTATCAGTATATCGGATCCGTGCAGCTCTTAAAGTGACAGCACTAATATTCCTGCAGCCGTCTCTGTAATAACACTGATCAAACAACACAAGACAATGAGAAAATTCACTCGTTCTTCACTGAGTAACTCTATATTTGTAAAGTATATTTTATAAAGTGCAGTGTTATTTGACATTTAATTACAGTTTCTGTACCTGAAAATCTTAAAACACTGTTTATTTCAATCGTATCTTTGTTCAGTTGTATCTATTTATAGCGATTGCTATTTTTTAATTGTTTGTTTTTATAATTACAGAGTGTTTACTTGTCTTTAATAATGCTTGAAATTGATATTAGTTTTGGCTAGTTGTTTTTCTATGGTGTTTTTAAACCACAGGAAAACGCTCCTTGTGTAAGTGTGTAAGTGTTCTTTAGCCTGTTGATCTTTGTTCATGATATTCAGCTACAATTAAACGTTTTGCAATAAGACTATATTTGAATGATATCTAGGTTGTTGTTGTTGTTTTTTTTACCTTATTGGAATCGAAATTAGGAATCGATAAGCAGAATCGAAATTCAAACGATACCCAACCCTACTTGTACGTCTACATTGCCTCTCAGTCCCTATAACTGAGTTCCTATAACAACCCGGTGCGAAAGACCCTCTAGTGTTAGGGTTTTGATGCTGGTGCTATTCTAGTTCTTGGATCATTAATGTGGGGTTTGAACTTAAAGCCTTTCAGTTTTCTGCCTGAATATTTCACCACTACACCACGCCACCATTGTGTACAGCAGGGAGAGTTTGCTGGGACCAGCCACTGATATTTCAGGCCACAATGTTTTTCTCAACCACATTTTGCTGAGTTGTAGTGTTCTCTGCCGTCTGCACAATGACAGTGGTCGAGTTTCAAAGCCTCGTGATCTAACAAACTAAACAGCACTTTTGAGAGTCATATGAATATAGGTCATGCATTCATAAAATAGCATTTTGGGCATCATAGAGGTGTTTCTCAATCATACATCATTTGAAACGTATATCTGATGCCCAAAAATGCTGCTGACTTAAATTATGTCTATGATTCCAACAATGCTGACTGACTCTCAATGTGTGTGATAGTCAAAACTGCTGCTGATTTGTACACACCTGATGCCCAGAAGTACAGCCCACACACTACCTGTCAAAAATCTGAAATGTTTAAAGTCCCCCTGTGGTGAAAATCCATCTTTTAATGTTGTTTATGTGTCTATGTGGTGTTTTTAATCTGCTTTAAGACAAAGCATGTGCAAATTCATAAGTCGACAGCATTGCTGAGTATTTCCTCCTTAAAACTGCAGTGAACCAAAGACAGTCTCAAAAACACGCTTTGAAATCGCTGGTGTTTCTGACGTCACAAACTACCTTGTAACCAATCAGGTCAACAAGTGGATCTCTGAGCTGCCGTGAGTGAGTGGAGGCGGGGCTCATTTGCATATTCATGGTTGAGTTTTAAGTGATAACATTATTGACTACATGGGGACTTTAAGACTTTTGAAGTAATATTATAGCCTATAACAATTCATACAAGTTTTTTATTCTAGTAGGCTAAATTTTGAAATGCAATTTTGTGATCAAAACTAAATTTTCAGCATTACTCCAGTCTTCAGTGTCACATGATCCTTCAGACATTATTCTAATATGATAATTATGTATATTGTTGTTGCCAAGAAACCTGCTGCTGCTGACTAAAAACTCGACTATGAAACTGAAGCGCCACTTTTGATGCCCAAACTGATAACTCGCCCATAACTCACACACAATGCCCAAAAACTGCTGATGCCTCACACACACCTGCCGACTCCGAGCGCAACTTTGCTGTGTAAACACACAGCTTATGTTTTGAGACACGGCCCACAAATGCTTCTCATTCATTTAAGAAGAGTCTCAGCTATCAGCAATGTTCCCAGGACACAGATCTCTTACCTTGGGAAGATCCCGGAGCTGGTTTGCGTCCAACAGGAGCTCCTCCAAACTCGCCCGGTATCGATAGATCTCATCCGGGACGAAGAGCAGCGAGCAGTGGCGCTTATCGATCGACTCGATGTGACGGTTACACCGCCACAGGGGGATACAGTGAAACATCACGAGCAAAGCCAGGGAGAAATGAACCCCGAATGCTGGAAAAGTTAAAAAAAAAAAAAAAAAAAAAAAAAAAAAACGGGAACGGCGAGAGCGCGCCGGAGCAACTAGTGTCGATCACAATCTATCGATCTCACGCGCACAAACATGCAATAATAAACACGTCGCGCTCCACTTCTGCAGTTTTCTTTCCGCTTTTTTCACCTTTCTCGCAACATCTCTCCCGGAAGGCTGAGAAGAGTCCCGTATGTCTCTTTGTAAGCGGTTACATGTCTGTTTAGCTGCGTTTATTCCGTATTTTTTCTTATCCCGGAGTTTATTTCCTCTTAGTCCAGTTTCTGACCCGGAACATTCACTCCCTCATTCCAGGTCGACGTCACGAATCCCATCGGCTCCTCCCTTCTTTCTTTCAGTCGCTCAATCCCTCCCTCCCTGCACACACACACACACACACACACACACACACAACCGTCAGCTGTACATGAACTACACTTCCCATAACACACCTGCTGTCCCTGAAGTGTGATGTGACATTCAACAAGTTATATCAGTATTCATAAATATATCTATCTATCTATCTATCTATCTATCTATCTATCTATCTATCTATCTATCTCCATGTTATGATTTGAGAATAATTCAAATCATTTTGCTTGTGTCAGTAAATGTAAAGAAATCCTCAGTGTGTAATACGGTCACTGTCACATATCAGCTTATTTTATTTTATTTTAATATTTCTTATTCATTTACACCATAGCTTTTATTTATTTATTTATTTTTTGTCTTACATTTTTCAAAATGCTAAATCTTTATTTCCAGGTTTAAATGAGAAAGATCAAACTCCCACATCTTTAGTGAGCAGGTTGTAGGCTACTGTTGGTTATTTCTTCATACTTAGATGTTTCTGTTTTCTTCTTATAAAACGTGACTTCAGATTTTTTTTTTTTTTTCTCAATTGCTTTAGCACATTTTTACAGCCTTAACATTCTCTAAATTGTGAACTCAATTGTAACAACTGTTTGCTGGAAATATCATGTCTGCAAAACACAACACATTTACTTCATGCTTCAAAACCTGGTATTGTGTCAGTAAACTGGCCAATGCCAGCAGAATAAAAGGTGTTTTTATCATCTTGTGAGCCATGTTCAAAATACTTTGTTATATATTTTTGTTTTATTTATATTATTTATTTTATATATTTGTTATATATATTTATATACAAATTTAATGGTTTTTTTTTTTACTAACTGCTTTCTAAACTATACAAGAATGTCAGTTTTGTAAATACAGATTCAGAGATTATGTAAAAATTGACTGAGAAAAGTCAATACTGTAGTACACAAAAAGAAAATGAACATCTGTATTTATACAGTACATTTATTTTTGCAGCAATGTGTTGCATGTAAACTGAAAATTCTCTATTACATCTTACTCTAACATATCTTCTTATTACATATCTTCCTATTGCTTTTCCATGACAAGAATGTTTAGTTTGTAACACATTTCTAGAAAAAAATTTACTTTAAAAATACAAATGTATTTCTCCAGTACTGATGTAGTTGCTGCTGTTCATGTTCAGAAACGGTGGTGATTGTGTGTCAGCAAACTCCATATATTGTATACACTCACCTAAAGGATTATTAGGAACACCATACTAATACTGTGTTTGACCCCCTTTCGCCTTCAGAACTGCCTTAATTCTACGTGGCATTGATTCAACAAGGTGCTGAAAGCATTCTTTAGAAATGTTGGCCCATATTGATAGGATAGCATCTTGCAGTTGATGGAGATTTGTGGGATGCACATCCAGGGCACGAAGCTCCCGTTCCACCACATCCCAAAGATGCTCTATTGGGTTGAGATCTGGTGACTGTGGGGGCCATTTTAGTACAGTGAACTCATTGTCATGTTCAAGAAACCAATTTGAAATGATTCGAGCTTTGTGACATGGTGCATTATCCTGCTGGAAGTAGCCATCAGAGGATGGGTACATGGTGGTCATAAAGGGATGGACATGGTCAGAAACAATGCTCAGGTAGGCCGTGGCATTTAAACGATGACCAATTGGCACTAAGGGGCCTAAAGTGTGCCAAGAAAACATCCCCCACACCATTACACCACCACCACCAGCCTGCACAGTGGTAACAAGGCATGATGGATCCATGTTCTCATTCTGTTTACGCCAAATTCTGACTCTACCATCTGAATGTCTCAACAGAAATTGAGACTCATCAGACCAGGTAACATTTTTCCAGTCTTCAACTGTCCAATTTTGGTGAGCTTGTGCAAATTGTAGCCTCTTTTTCCTATTTGTAGTGGAGATGAGTGGTACCCGGTGGGGTCTTCTGCTGTTGTAGCCCATCCGCCTCAAGGTTGTGTGTGTTGTGGCTTCACAAATGCTTTGCTGCATACCTCGGTTGTAACGAGTGGTTATTTCAGTCAAAGTTGCTCTTTTATCAGCTTGAATCAGTCGGCCCATTGTCTTCTGACCTCTAGCATCAACAAGGCATTTTCACCCACAGGACTGCCGCATACTGGATGTTTTTCCCTTTTCACACCACTCTTTGTAAACCCTAGAAATGGTTGTGCGTGAAAATCCCAGTAACTGAGCAGATTGTGAAATACTCAGACCGGCCCGTCTGGCACCAACAACCATGCCACGCTCAAAATTGCTTAAATCACCTTTCTTTCCCATTCTGACATTCAGTTTGGAGTTCAGGAGGTTGTCTTGACCAGGACCACACCCCTAAATGCATTGAAGCAACTGCCATGTGATTGGTTGATTAGATAATTGCATTAATGAGAAATGGAACCGGTGTTCCTAATAATCCTTTAGGTGAGTGTATATTGTATGTATATATAAATATAGTTTACGATTGGTAAGACTGTGATTCCTATTCATTACAACTGCAGATCATTTGCTAATTTAGCAAACATTACTCACATTCCATGTCATAAATATTTATGGAATATAACATGTCTGACAGATTTTGATCAGTTTGCATGTGAACGCTCACACGATGAACGAATGTTTAGAAGTTGTGAAGAGTTTGACAGTTTCACTGAGAATCAACTCAGTTTTGATCAAGTCTTTGTGCATTTAGTCATTGTGCAAATTTTAGACAATTACACTTACTCTTTTGCACACGTGCTAAAACACATGCAATTCGCTTGAAACATAAGAAATTCAAATCTGATGTGAACAAGAAACTAATCGTTCAGAGATCTGAACTTATTGTTTTGAGGAAGAAAAAAAAGTCTAATTTGAGAATTGAGCTAAAACGATTGAGAAAAAATTATTACATTTTAACTATACACGTCATGTGAATGTCATATATCCTATTCTATCTCTACCAAATTCATAACCCAATAAATATCCCACATCATTATTCTTACCCTTTTTATTGAGATATGCTATTAATTCCTTTCTATCCTCACTATAACTTTTACAGTAATACATTACCCGTTCTATCGTTTCTTTCACATCACAGTCTTCACATAAATCATTCTCATGCACTAAAAGCACAATGATGCGTTCAGTTCAGTCATTATTTTACTATCTACCAGTATAAACTAAGCTAAAGATGATCTATAAACAACATTAAAAACTTCATTTCCACCACAGGCGGTTTTAAAGAACCGTCAACATCCATGAAACTGAAATTTATAGCGCAAAAAAATTATTTAGATTATAGTTATTCACAACTAAGTGGTTCTCTAAAGCAGTTTACTGAAATGTGTCAATGTCATTGCTGTGAAAACCTTTATTTTTTAAGAGTAAAAGTGAATTTGCTTAATCTTTGACAATTTTAACAATGTTGGCTAAAATTATCTTCCCAGTTCATTTTACGGCAGATCGTTTTACCTGAAGATGTTCTAAACCGAACTGTTCCTCAACTGGTTTTGCTTCAGGATCCAGATTTGGACCAGTAGCTTTTTCCACAAAATCTGAGCATGTAGAAAAACTATGTAACCATTCTAACAGATTAGAAAACACTGGACTAAATATTGCATTAGTATTAGATTACCAACATTAATTTGCAGCAAAAAACAAAGAAAACACTTTGACTTCAATAACAACTGATATATCTGATATGCTCATTTCTTTATTTCCTATCCTAACTACTGCATGCATGATTATATGCTTAGTTTGCTGAATAAAAGCGGATCCATCATCTCAGAACTGAAGTTAAACGCTGTCCACATCCACTAGATGGAGACAAACACAAGCTTCAACAGCACAAAGCAAACACACTTTCTGGTTATTATAGTTTTAATTTCAGAATTTAAATTGTGTCTGTCATGATAGAAAAAAAAAACAATACAAAGAGATATTCAAAGTTTGATTTCAATGCAATTATTGTTTATACAAATAAGTACTATGTTGATCATCCTGTGAAATTCCAAATAACATTGAAAAATATATAGATAAATGTTTCCAAACTATTTATCCGATAAGTGTGGTCCAGGGAATGTATATCTCAGTAATATCCCGTGTAATCTCCGTTCATCTGCGGCAGATCTGCTTTCTGAAGGCCTTCAGGGATTTGGCCATCATGGGCGCCACTCCTGTCAACATACAGGACAAACTCAAATCACTGAGGAAAAACAGGACAAACTCAAATCACTGAGGAAAAACAGGACAAACTCAAATCACTGAGGAAAAACAGGACAAACTCAAATCACTGAGAAATACGGGACAAACTCAAATCACTGAGGAAAAACGGGACAAACTCACACCACTGAGAAATACAAGACAAACTCGAACCACTGAGAAATACAAGACAAACTCAAACCACTGAGAAATACAAGACAAATTCACACCACTGAGAAATACGGGACAAACTCACACCACTGAGAAATACAGGACAAACTCAAACCACTGAGAAATACGGGACAAACTCAAACCAGAGAAATACGGGACAAACTCACATCACTGAGAAATACGGGACAAACTCAAACCAGAGAAATACGGGACAAACTCACATCACTGAGAAATACAAGACAAACTCAAACCACTGAGAAATACGGGACAAACTCAAACCAGAGAAATACGGGACAAACTCAAACCAGAGAAATACGGGACAAACTCAAACCAGAGAAATACGGGACAAACTCACACCACTGAGAAATACGGGACAAACTCACACCACTGAGAAATACGGGACAAACTCACATCACTGAGAAATACAAGACAAACTCAAACCACTGAGAAATACGGGACAAACTCAAACCACTGAGAAATACAAGACAAACTCACACCACTGAGAAATACGGGACAAACTCAAACCACTGAGAAATACAAGACAAACTCAAACCACTGAGAAATACAAGACAAACTCACACCACTGAGAAATACAAGACAAACTCACACCACTGAGAAATACGGGACAAACTCACACCACTGAGAAATACAAGACAAACTCACACCACTGAGGAATACGGGACAAACTCACATCACTGAGAAATACGGGACAAACTCACACCACTGAGAAATACGGGACAAACTCAAACCACTGCGAAATACGGGACAAACTCACACCACTGAGAAATACAAGACAAACTCACACCACTGAGAAATACAAGACAAACTCAAACCACTGAGAAATACAAGACAAACTCACACCACTGAGAAATACAGGACAAACTCACACCACTGCGAAATACAGGACAAACTCAAACCACTGAGAAATACGGGACAAACTCAAACCAGAGAAATACGGGACAAACTCAAACCAGAGAAATACGGGACAAACTCACACCACTGAGAAATACAAGACAAACTCAAACCACTGAGAAATACAGGACAAACTCACACCACTGCGAAATACAGGACAAACTCAAACCACTGAGAAATACGGGACAAACTCAAACCAATGAAATACGGGACAAACTCACATCACTGAGAAATACAAGACAAACTCAAACCACTGAGAAATACGGGACAAACTCACACCACTGCGAAATACAGGACAAACTCAAACCACTGAGAAATACGGGACAAACTCAAACCAATGAAATACGGGACAAACTCACATCACTGAGAAATACAAGACAAACTCAAACCACTGAGAAATACGGGACAAACTCACACCACTGAGAAATACGGGACAAACTCACACCACTGAGAAATACAAGACAAACTCAAACCACTGAGAAATACAAGACAAACTCACACCACTGAGAAATACAAGACAAACTCAAACCACTGAGAAATACAAGACAAACTCACACCACTGCGAAATACAGGACAAACTCAAACCACTGAGAAATACGGGACAAACTCAAACCAATGAAATACGGGACAAACTCACATCACTGAGAAATACAAGACAAACTCACACCACTGAGAAATACGGGACAAACTCACACCACTGAGAAATACGGGACAAACTCAAACCACTGAGAAATACAGGACAAACTCAAACCACTGAGAAATACGGGACAAACTCAAATCAGAGAAATACGGGACAAACTCACACCACTGAGAAATACAGGACAAACTCAAACCACTGAGAAATACAGGACAAACTCAAACCACTGAGAAATACAGGACAAACTCAAACCACTGAGAAATACGGGACAAACTCAAACCAGAGAAATACGGGACAAACTCACACCACTGAGAAATACAGGACAAACTCAAACCACTGAGAAATACAGGACAAACTCAAACCACTGAGAAATACGGGACAAACTCACATCACTGAGAAATACAGGACAAACTCACACCACTGAGAAATACAAGACAAACTCACACCACTGAGAAATAAAGGACAAACTCACATCACTGAGAAATACAGGACAAACACACCACTGAGAAATACAAGACAAACTCACACCACTGAGAAATACGGGACAAACTCAAACCACTGAGAAATACGGGACAAACTCAAACCACTGAGAAATACGGGACAAACTCAAACCACTGAGAAATACGGGACAAACTCAAACCACTGAGAAATACGGGACAAACTCAAACCACTGAGAAATACAAGACAAACTCACACCACTGAGAAATACAGGACAAACTCAAACCACTGAGAAATACAGGACAAACTCACATCACTGAGAAATACAAGACAAACTCACACCACTGAGAAATACAGGACAAACTCAAACCACTGAGAAATACGGGACAAACTCAAACCACTGAGAAATACAGTACAAACTCACACCACTGAGAAATACGGGACAAACTCAAACCAGAGAAATACAAGACAAACTCACACCACTGAGAAATACAGGACAAACTCAAACCACTGAGAAATACAGGACAAACTCACATCACTGAGAAATACAGGACAAACTCAAACCACTGAGAAATACAGGACAAACTCAAACCACTGAGAAATACAGGACAAACTCACACCACTGAGAAATACAGGACAAACTCACACCACTGAGAAATACAGGACAAACTCACACCACTGAGAAATACAAGACAAACTCACACCACTGAGAAATACAGGACAAACTCACATCACTGAGAAATACAGGACAAACTCACACCACTGAGAAATACAGGACAAACTCAAACCACTGAGAAATACAAGACGAACTCACACCACTGAGAAATACAAGACAAACTCACACCACTGAGAAATACAGGACAAACTCACACCACTGAGAAATACAGGACAAACTCAAACCACTGAGAAATACAAGACGAACTCACACCACTGAGAAATACAAGACAAACTCACACCACTGAGAAATACGGGACAAACTCAAACCAGAGAAATACAAGACAAACTCACACCACTGAGAAATACAGGACAAACTCAAACCACTGAGAAATACAGGACAAACTCACATCACTGAGAAATACAGGACAAACTCAAACCACTGAGAAATACAGGACAAACTCAAACCACTGAGAAATACAGGACAAACTCACACCACTGAGAAATACAGGACAAACTCACACCACTGAGAAATACAGGACAAACTCACACCACTGAGAAATACAAGACAAACTCACACCACTGAGAAATACAGGACAAACTCACATCACTGAGAAATACAGGACAAACTCACACCACTGAGAAATACAGGACAAACTCAAACCACTGAGAAATACAAGACGAACTCACACCACTGAGAAATACAGGACAAACATCACTGAGAAATACAGGACAAACTCACACCACTGAGAAATACAGGACAAACATCACTGAGAAATACAGGACAAACTCACACCACTGAGAAATACAAGACAAACTCACACCACTGAGAAATAAAGGACAAACTCACATCACTGAGAAATACAGGACAAACTCACACCACTGAGAAATACAAGACAAACTCACACCACTGAGAAATACGGGACAAACTCAAACCACTGAGAAATACAGGACAAACTCACATCACTGAGAAATACAAGACAAACTCACACCACTGAGAAATACAGGACAAACTCACACCACTGAGAAATACAGGACAAACTCAAACCACTGAGAAATACAAGACGAACTCACACCACTGAGAAATACAAGACAAACTCACACCACTGAGAAATACAGGACAAACTCAAACCACTGAGAAATACAAGACGAACTCACACCACTGAGAAATACAAGACAAACTCACACCACTGAGAAATACAGGACAAACTCACACCACTGAGAAATACAGGACAAACTCAAACCACTGAGAAATACAAGACAAACTCACACCACTGAGAAATACAAGACAAACTCAAACCACTGAGAAATACAAGACGAACTCACACCACTGAGAAATACAAGACAAACTCACACCACTGAGAAATACAGGACAAACTCAAACCACTGAGAAATACAAGACGAACTCACACCACTGAGAAATACAAGACAAACTCACACCACTGAGAAATACAGGACAAACTCACACCACTGAGAAATACAGGACAAACTCAAACCACTGAGAAATACGGGACAAACCCAAACCACTGAGAAATACGGGACAAACTCAAACCACTGAGAAATACGGGACAAACTCAAACCACTGAGAAATACGGGACAAACTCAAACCACTGAGAAATACGGGACAAACTCAAACCACTGAGAAATACGGGACAAACTCAAACCACTGAGAAATACGGGACAAACTCACACCACTGAGAAATACGGGACAAACTCACACCACTGAGAAATACGGGACAAACTCACACCACTGAGAAATACGGGACAAACTCACACCACTGAGAAATACAAGACAAACTCACACCACTGATAAATACAAGACAAACTCACACCACTGATAAATACAAGACAAACTCACACCACTGATAAATACAAGACAAACTCACACCACTGAGAAATACGGGACAAACTCACACCACTGAGAAATACGGGACAAACTCACACCACTGAGAAATACGGGACAAACTCACACCACTGAGAAATACGGGACAAACTCACACCACTGAGAAATACGGGACAAACTCACAGCACTGAGAAATACGGGACAAACTCACACCACTGAGAAATACAAGACAAACTCACAGCACTGAGAAATACAAGACAAACTCAAACCAGAGAAATACAGGACAAACTCACACCACTGAGAAATACAAGACAAACTCACACCACTGAGAAATACAAGACAAACTCAAACCAGAGAAATACAGGACAAACTCACACCACTGAGAAATACAAGACAAACTCAAACCACTGAGAAATACGGGACAAACTCAAACCACTGAGAAATACAAGACAAACTCAAACCAGAGAAATACAGGACAAACTCACACCACTGAGAAATACGGGACAAACTCAAACCACTGAGAAATACGGGACAAACTCAAACCACTGAGAAATACAAGACAAACTCAAACCAGAGAAATACAGGACAAACTCACACCACTGAGAAATACAAGACAAACTCAAACCAGAGAAATACAGGACAAACTCACACCACTGAGAAATACGGGACAAACTCAAACCACTGAGAAATACGGGACAAACTCAAACCACTGAGAAATACAAGACAAACTCAAACCAGAGAAATACAGGACAAACTCACACCACTGAGAAATACGGGACAAACTCACACCACTGAGAAATACAAGACGAACTCACACCACTGAGAAATACAAGACAAACTCACACCACTGAGAAATACAGGACAAACTCACACCACTGAGAAATACAAGACAAACTCAAACCACTGAGAAATACAAGACGAACTCACACCACTGAGAAATACAAGACAAACTCACACCACTGAGAAATACAGGACAAACTCAAACCACTGAGAAATACAAGACGAACTCACACCACTGAGAAATACAAGACAAACTCACACCACTGAGAAATACAGGACAAACTCACACCACTGAGAAATACAGGACAAACTCAAACCAGAGAAATACAGGACAAACTCACACCACTGAGAAATACAAGACAAACTCACACCACTGAGAAATACGGGACAAACTCAAACCACTGAGAAATACAAGACAAACTCACACCACTGAGAAATACAAGACAAACTCACACCACTGAGAAATACAGGACAAACTCACACCACTGAGAAATACAGGACAAACTCAAACCACTGAGAAATACAGGACAAACTCAAACCAGAGAAATACAGGACAAACTCACACCACTGAGAAATACAAGACAAACTCACACCACTGAGAAATACGGGACAAACTCAAACCAGAGAAATACAAGACAAACTCACACCAGTGAGAAATACAGGACAAACTCAAACCACTGAGAAATACAGGACACACTCACACCACTGAGAAATACGGGACAAACTCAAACCACTGAGAAATACGGGACAAACTCACATCACTGAGAAATACGGGACAAACTCAAACCACTGAGAAATACGGGACAAACTCAAACCACTGAGAAATACGGGACAAACTCAAACCACTGAGAAATACGGGACAAACTCAAACCACTGAGAAATACGGGACAAACTCACACCACTGAGAAATACGGGACAAACTCACACCACTGAGAAATACGGGACAAACTCACACCACTGAGAAATACAAGACAAACTCACACCACTGAGAAATACAAGACAAACTCACACCACTGATAAATACAAGACAAACTCACACCACTGATAAATACAAGACAAACTCACACCACTGAGAAATACGGGACAAACTCACACCACTGAGAAATACGGGACAAACTCACACCACTGAGAAATACGGGACAAACTCACACCACTGAGAAATACAAGACAAACTCACACCACTGAGAAATACGGGACAAACTCACACCACTGAGAAATACAAGACAAACTCACACCACTGAGAAATACGGGACAAACTCACACCACTGAGAAATACGGGACAAACTCAAACCAGAGAAATACAGGACAAACTTACACCACTGAGAAATACAAGACAAACTCAAACCAGAGAAATACAGGACAAACTCACACCACTGAGAAATACGGGACAAACTCACACCACTGAGAAATACGGGACAAACTCACATCACTGAGAAATACAGGACAAACTCACACCACTGAGAAATACGGGACAAACTCACATCACTGAGAAATACAGGACAAACTCACACCACTGAGAAATACGGGACAAACTCACACCACTGAGAAATACGGGACAAACTCACACCACTGAGAAATACGGGACAAACTCACACCACTGAGAAATACGGGACAAACTCAAACCACTGAGAAATACGGGACAAACTCAAACCACTGAGAAATACAAGACAAACTCACACCACTGAGAAATACGGGACAAACTCAAACCACTGAGAAATACAAGACAAACTCAAACCACTGAGAAATACAAGACAAACTCACACCACTGAGAAATACAGGACAAACTCAAACCACTGAGAAATACAAAACAAACTCACACCACTGAGAAATACGGGACAAACTCACACCACTGAGAAATACGGGACAAACTCAAACCACTGAGAAATACGGGACAAACTCAAACCACTGAGAAATACAAGACAAACTCACACCACTGAGAAATACGGGACAAACTCACACCACTGAGAAATACAAGACAAACTCACACCACTGAGAAATACAAGACAAACTCACACCACTGAGAAATACAGGACAAACTCAAACCACTGAGAAATACAAGACAAACTCACACCACTGAGAAATACAGGACAAACTCACATCACTGAGAAATACAGGACAAACTCACACCACTGAGAAATACAGGACAAACTCACATCACTGAGAAATACGGGACAAACTCACACCACTGAGAAATACAGGACAAACTCAAACCACTGAGAAATACAAGACAAACTCACACCACTGAGAAATACAGGACAAACTCACACCACTGAGAAATACAGGACAAACTCAAACCACTGAGAAATACAAGACAAACTCACACCACTGAGAAATACGGGACAAACTCAAACCACTGAGAAATACGGGACAAACTCAAACCACTGAGAAATACAAGACAAACTCACACCACTGAGAAATACGGGACAAACTCAAACCACTGAGAAATACAAGACAAACTCAAACCACTGAGAAATACAAGACAAACTCACACCACTGAGAAATACAGGACAAACTCAAACCACTGAGAAATACAAGACAAACTCACACCACTGAGAAATACAGGACAAACTCACACCACTGAGAAATACAGGACAAACTCACATCACTGAGAAATACGGGACAAACTCACACCACTGAGAAATACAGGACAAACTCAAACCACTGAGAAATACAAGACAAACTCACACCACTGAGAAATACAGGACAAACTCACACCACTGAGAAATACAGGACAAACTCAAACCACTGAGAAATACAAGACAAACTCAAACCACTGAGAAATACAAGACAAACTCAAACCAGAGAAATACAGGACAAACTCACACCACTGAGAAATACGGGACAAACTCACACCACTGAGAAATACGGGACAAACTCACACCACTGAGAAATACGGGACAAACTCACATCACTGAGAAATACAGGACAAACTCACACCACTGAGAAATACGGGACAAACTCAAACCACTGAGAAATACAAGACAAACTCAAACCAGAGAAATACAGGACAAACTCACACCACTGAGAAATACGGGACAAACTCACACCACTGAGAAATACGGGACAAACTCACACCACTGAGAAATACGGGACAAACTCACATCACTGAGAAATACAGGACAAACTCACACCACTGAGAAATACGGGACAAACTCACACCACTGAGAAATACGGGACAAACTCACACCACTGAGAAATACGGGACAAACTCACACCACTGAGAAATACGGGACAAACTCACACCACTGAGAAATACGGGACAAACTCAAACCACTGAGAAATACGGGACAAACTCAAACCACTGAGAAATACAAGACAAACTCACACCACTGAGAAATACGGGACAAACTCAAACCACTGAGAAATACAAGACAAACTCAAACCACTGAGAAATACAAGACAAACTCACACCACTGAGAAATACAGGACAAACTCAAACCACTGAGAAATACAAAACAAACTCACACCACTGAGAAATACAGGACAAACTCACATCACTGAGAAATACGGGACAAACTCACACCACTGAGAAATACGGGACAAACTCACACCACTGAGAAATACGGGACAAACTCAAACCACTGAGAAATACAAGACAAACTCACACCACTGAGAAATACGGGACAAACTCAAACCACTGAGAAATACAAGACAAACTCAAACCACTGAGAAATACAAGACAAACTCACACCACTGAGAAATACAGGACAAACTCAAACCACTGAGAAATACAAGACAAACTCACACCACTGAGAAATACAGGACAAACTCAAACCACTGAGAAATACAGGACAAACTCACACCACTGAGAAATACAGGACAAACTCACATCACTGAGAAATACGGGACAAACTCACACCACTGAGAAATACAGGACAAACTCAAACCACTGAGAAATACAAGACAAACTCACACCACTGAGAAATACAGGACAAACTCACACCACTGAGAAATACAGGACAAACTCAAACCACTGAGAAATACAAGACAAACTCACACCACTGAGAAATACAGGACAAACTCACACCACTGAGAAATACAGGACAAACTCAAACCACTGAGAAATACAAGACAAACTCAAACCACTGAGAAATACAAGACAAACTCACACCACTGAGAAATACGGGACAAACTCAAACCATTGAGAAAAACACAAGAAAATGCTCCAGTAAAACTCTATTCCATTTACATGGGCCTTATTAATGTTAAATGCTTTCAATAAATACATTACTTGTCAAAAGTTTTTGATCGGTAAGATTTTTAATGTTTTTAAAAGACGTCTCTTCTGCTCACCAAGGCAACATTTATTTGATAAAAAAAATACAGAAAAAAAAACTAAAATTGTGAAATATTATTCCAATGTAAATCAGCTGTGCTCTATGTGAATATACAGTAAAGTGTAATTTATTCCTGTGATCAAAGCTGAATTTTCAGCATCATTACTCCAGTCTTCAGTGTCACATGATCCTTCAGAAATCAGTATAATATGATGATTTGATGCTCAAGAAATATTTCTCATTATTATCAATGCTGAAGTACGGTCTTAAAAAATGCATTAAATGATGCAAGTGACAGTAAAGACATGTTTAATCTTACAAAAGTTTCCATTTCAAATAAATGCTGTTCATTTGAACTTTCTATTCAAAGAATCCTAAGAAAAAAAGAAAAGAAAATAAAAAAAAAATCATGGTTTCCACAAAAATATTTAGTAGCAAAAACGGTTTTCAACATTGATAATAAATGAGAACCATTATAAATAATTGAGTACCAATAATAATTAAGGTTCAAACTATCATATTACAATATTTCTGAAGGATCATGTGACACCGAATATTCACTGAAAATTCAGCTTTGATCACAGGAATAGATTATATTTTACTAAATATTCACATAGAAATCAAATCAGTCACATAAAATAGTAATATTTCACAATATTGACATTTTTACTATATTCAGTATCAAATAAATGAAGCCTTTGTGAGCAGAAGAGACTTCTTTCAAAAACATTTTAAAAACATAAATTATTCCAAACTTTACCAATAATGCACAAATTACTGCAATTAGGACAATTAAAAAAAAATATTTCTTAGTGTTTTTTATATTATTTCCAGTCCAAATATCTAAATATTATTAAAAATCAAGATGCCTTTACTAGATGAGTAAAATAGAAAGATATTTTATCTTGTTTTCTGAATAAATAAACAAAATGATCTACCAATTGTGTAAGAAAAATAATCTTGTTTCTGTTTGAATTAAGATTATTTTCATTTAAAACCCCTTTTTTCCCCATAAAACAAAATATATCAAACTATTTTACTCATCTTGTAATGCATCTCGATGTAAGAATGTTTAGATATTTGGACTGGAAACAAGACGGACAGAGTAAGAAAAGCGTTTTTCTGCAGTGTAACAGTATGAGCACGTGTGTGTCAGAAGTGAAACTCACGCTTGATCTTGCGGGGGTCTTGGGCCTGACCGGAGCCGGAGCTGGAGCTGGAGTTGGTTGAGGCTTTCACAGCCTCACTGAAGCCGGATCTTCCCCGGATCTCAACCGGCTTCACGGTACTGTGGGATGAAGCGACACGGAAGGACATTAATCTGTCGGTGACGAGTGTCACACTGACTAGAGGAAGGGAAAACCCTTCGTTCACACATGACTGAAATCTCCTGAACCGCTCTGGCCCGTATTTATCACGCTTCTCAACGTGCCATTTTAGTCTTAAGTTTGAAAGTAGGAGTAAATTTCATGAATTCCCAGCACTTAAGTATAAAAACAAGTTTTCAGATGTCTTAAAGGGTTAGTTCACCCAAAACTGAAAACTCTGTCAGTAATTACTCTCCCTCATGTTGTTCCTCTCAGATTTAATCAGATTAATCAGCTCTCAGATTTAATCAGAAATATCTTAATTTGTGTTCTGAAGATGAACAAAAGTCTTACGGGGTTGAACAACATGAGGGAGAGTAATTACTGACAGAATTTTCATTTTTGGGTGAACTAACCCTTTAATGCTAAGAATCCCTCTTCCTCCCCCAGTTAAGATGGCTCGAGAGGTCTCTCTAGTGGTTGTGAGTTGCCAGCAGGAGCTTGTGATGGAGACAGAGACGAGTGGATCTTTCTGGAGAGGAAGAATGAGTCTGAAATGTTTGACGATGAGCAGTTCATCAAACCGAGCATCATGTCAGCGCTGGATAATGTTGGGCTGAACCTTTTATAACAAGTTTCCACTGTTTCACTAATTCAAAAAGCAGTCGCACTTCTCTCTCCCGCCGGTTCGGTTTTGTTTTGTCATTCATGGTGTCTGATTATATCATCTAGGGCTATATCAGTGAACACTTAACACACCGGTTTAAAATGTGTAATTAAGACATGGTGGAAAACCTGTTTCTCTTTCATTTTCAATGTGTATATCATAATGTATTCTCTTGAAAATGATTTGTCAAATGTGTTGAAATGTAAACTCAGGAATTACACCATTCAATGTGAATTTATCCGAGAACATTCTTAAATAAAGAAATCTATTCAGTGATTGGTCCATGCCTATGTCGTCATCCGAAACCCCGTTTGTGGCACAGCAAAGTGTCGTGAATCATCTCTAAGACTGACACTTAAGATTTAGTCCTACACTTCACTTAAAAGGGACATATCATGAAAATCGGACTTTTCCCGTGTGTAAGTGCTATAATCGGGTCACCGGTGCTTCTACCAATCCTGAAAATGTGAAAAGTCAAACCCAGTAACTTTGTTCTGTGAAGCCTTTCTCCGCAAGCATGTCAAAAAATAAGCCGATCACTTTTCGCTCTCCTTCTGATGTATGAAGAGGATCTTATTATAATATCACCGGCCCTTAATCTGCACGTTTACACACACGACAAGCGACAACAGAGAGCAGTTCTAACGCACTGATGAAGATCCAGCAGAGCCTGAAACTGTTCTGTGGTTGAGCACAGACGAGCACTGAACACTATTTGTCTTATAAAGACCTCAGGAACTGTGGACACTTGTGGAGAAGTTAAACATGATGATGAGATGATCAGTGTAACTCCACAACATCTACAGAAATGTCTCCACTAACATTCAGAAGCTCTTCCTGAGTCTCTCCGTAAGGCTGCACTCGCTACTGGTGATTCTGGGATTCTGGATGAGGGAGATTGGCCTGTTCTGTTATAGTTTCTGAAGCTCGTGTAAAGACTCCGCCCTCTTCTGAACGGAGGCGGAGCTAAAGCTCATTTGCATTTAAAGGGACACACACACAAACTGCACGTTTTTCCTCACACCCAAATTTGACAAGCTATAATAAATGATCTGGGGGGAATTTTGAGCTGAAATTTCACAGACACATTCTGAAGACACCATAGATTTATATTACATCTTGTGGAAAGGGGCATAATATGTCACCTTTAAAATTACGACTGAGATGCTTGATAACTAACTTTTAAGAGCAGCTTTGAGCCAAGAATGTTTTTACTATTAAGTCGATTGAGTTTTTGTGAGTAATTCTCTGAACGGACCTGGTTCTGTCTGTCGGGTGAGCTTGTGTCACGGGGCCGGCCGTGCCGTGAATCTCCTGCTGGATACGCACGTTTCTCGGAGGCTTAGCAGCCGAGTGAATAAACGCCATCTTCACCTGCCTTCCTGAGAGAGAGAGAAAAGCACAAAACACAGCGAGTGTGACATCAACGGCAGAGTTTCACACATGATCAGCGTGTGACCGCAGCGTTAAAGCCGTTATAATGCTGGACTTACACGGGCCGTCACAAAACGTGTCCTAAATTTGAACTGGATGCAAAGCTATGGAAGCTTGTTTCCAACATGGAATAAAAAATAAAAAGGATAACTGGGAGTTTTGATCTTGGAAATACGGACTTTATGCTCTACTCGCAATTGCGAGTTCACAACTCTGAGGAAAAGTGAGATGAAGAGTTACCCAAGATGGCTGCTGTGACCACATATATGCGGAAAATCATTGAGCAAAGAAGCAAATGTGCCAAAACAGCCCTTTTTTGTTAACGTTGATGCAAATGAAAGATTGAAGGCATTATTCTAATTATTCATTATTACTCTATTAGAGCTGCACGATTATGGATAAACTGAGATTCATGATTTTTTTGTAAAATCGAGATCATGATTCTGAATAGACAACGAAGCAAAACATGTACTTTACTAGAGGTTCTGACTACATGTTTATTGCTGTAGTCCATTTAAAAATATATTTAATTCATTTGAATGAATTTTCAAAAGATTGGGTGTAACTTGGGTGTTAATTCAATTCAAACAACTTTATTTAATCAACTTTATTTATCAACTTTATTTATCCTAGCCTTCTGGAGCACCCGTTTCTTCCAGAGGGAGCTCAGGTCTGTCAGCTGAACACCAATGATCTTGGAGCAGATTTTAACAATACTGCGGAGGCTATTCTTGTCCCTCACAGACAATCCATTAAACCAGCAGATGAAAGAAAATGTTAAAAGGCTTTCAACAAATGAATAATAAATGTTACATAAGATCCTTTGAGATACATTGAAAGATTTTAGCTTCAGCATCAAGTGGATTCTTTGTCGTCCCCGCTTCGTGATTGACTCTGTGTTTTTGTCAAACTTGAGGTTTGAGTCAAACGTGGTTCCCAAGTACTTACACGTCTCTAAAATTTCAACATTTTCTCCATGAATACTGCTTAAGCTGTAAACAATCAGTGAAAGGCTCGCTCTATGAACACGTTAAAAGTGTCACAGTGAGATGGCATTAATCTACTCACCCTTCAACCATCCAACATTAAAAGGAAATTTAAAAGTGTAAAAGCATCAACAAGGGATTTCAACAGACCAAATCACCCCAAAGCGCGAGTCTTCGGTTAGATATCACTGTAGTATACTATATATACACTCACCTAAAGGATTATTAGGAACACCTGTTCAATTTCTCATTAATGCAATTATCTAATCAACCAATCACATGGCAGTTGCTTCAATGCATTTAGGGGTGTGGTCCTGGTCAAGACAATCTCCTGAACTCCAAACTGAATGTCAGAATGGGAAAGAAAGGTGATTTAAGCAATGCTGAGCGTGGCATGGTTGTTGGTGCCAGACGGGCCGGTCTGAGTATTTCACAATCTGCTCAGTTACTGGGATTTTCACGCACAACCATTTCTAGGGTTTACAAAGAATGGTGTGAAAAGGGAAAACATCCAGTATGCGGCAGTCCTGTGGGCGAAAATGTTGATGCTAGAGGTCAGAGGAGAATGGGCCGACTGATTCAAGCTGATAGAAGAGCAACTTTGACTGAAATAACCACTCGTTACAACCGAGGTATGCAGCAAAGCATTTGTGAAGCCACAACACGCACAACCTTGAGACGGATGGGCTACAACAGCAGAAGACCCCACCGGGTACCACTCATCTCCACTACAAATAGGAAAAAGAGGCTACAATTTGCATCCCACAAATCTCCATCAACTGCAAGATGCTATCCTATCAATATGGGCCAACATTTCTAAAGAATGCTTTCAGCACCTTGTTGAATCAATGCCACGTAGAATTAAGGCAGTTCTGAAGGCGAAAGGGGGTCAAACACAGTATTAGTATGGTGTTCCTAATAATCCTTTAGGTGAGTGTATATCAGAATGTAACTTATGTTGCGTTAATCAAAAATGTTCATTAACTTCAGCATTACGTGACACTATTTAAAGTGATTTCCGTCATTTTGACAGATTATAAATTGCATTTACCTGTGAAAACAAACCTGGAAACAGACGTGAGGATTTGAGGAGAATAACGAGAGATTCTTCGTGCATTCCAGTGGATTATTAATGGAATATATCGTAAATTAAATTCGGGAGAACAGTCCACAAATGTGGAGTATATGTTGGCCTTTCTCATACTTTTACAGCGGATTGTAAAGGGAAAAAAGAAAATAATCATGCGGAAAAGAAGCAGCGACTGAAAACAGCTCTTGCCGTAGATATTCTCGTTATAACGTCACGTTAAAATAACAAGTATAACGTTATTCTCACGATGTCTGAAAATAAATCATGAAGGGAAACTGACGATCAGCTTTATTTGTTCGGCAACCGTATGATTTTAAATGATTCGTTTCAGTGTTTTTGAATGGAAGTTCCCCAAACCGGAAGTGCCTCCCATAATTCCACACGCAGTGAGATCATCAGGAATAAGGAGGATCGTGAGCACGGATCCACACTTCGAAAATCCACCGGAAATAGTAGACCATCCGGGGACTTCTGGCATACTCTCTTCAACATACTCTGCTTTGGGACACACTTATTTTACTCTCACACACCGTTTAGGATGATAGTATGGACACCGAGACGCTGGGTTCTTGTTTCTTGAATAAATGATTCAATGACAAATACATTTTTAGCAGTCCCATATCTGACAATCTTTATTGAAGCGGCAAGTTACTTAAAAACTTTTATCCCAGTACTTTTATCATACTAGAAATAATATTTCTGTGTGCTTGAAAAAGTGCGGTTTCATATCCATTCATGACAACGGCTCTCTCTGGATCAGAACACAGATCTGTGATCAGACTTATCACAGGTTTAACAGAAAGAGCCGAATCTCTGTCGTTCAGGAATAAGATGGTGTGTGTGTTTGAAAGGAGATGATGGCGATCTGTTAACGATTAATCGAGCAGATCCGGGATCTGTCCACTCTGGGTTTGCCATTAACCCCTCAGTCACAGTTGCTCTTTAAGTCTATTCATAGTGTGAGCAGACAGATGGTCAGAGACGACCCGCATTTATGAGCCGCCAAGCACACTTCAAGAGAAGGCTTACACATTACACTTACACATTATCTCCCAACAGTTAGTGAACATCTGTCTGTACAGAGTTAGAGATCAGCCGACAGTCTACAGGAGGATGAAGAATGAACTCAAATCAGCTAGCATGACGGTTTTATAGACCAAGAGTTTCATTTATAGACCCATTTAGTGTTTGCAAACAGCGATGACGTTTTAGGGGGCGGAAAATGACAGTTCTGCAGGAGCAATCTGTGCAAGCCACGGAATAAAAGAACAGAAAAAAAGATAATTTCGAGTTTTTATCTCACAATTCGGACTTTTTTTCTTGCAAATCCGAGTTTATCAGCTCACAATTCTTAGAAGGATAAACAGAATTGGGAGATATACTCGTTATGCTGTCTTTTTTCCTTAGAATTGAGTGTTTATATCCCGCAATTCTGACTTTTTTACCATCAGAATTGTGAGATAAACTCACAATTGCGAGTTATAAAGCCTGAACTGGGGGATATAAACACGCAAATGCAAGAAAAAGTCAAGAATTGTGAGACAAAAATGTTATACCATGTTTAAGTTATAGGTTTAAATATTATTTTATGCTGTAACTGCTATGCATGCATGTATGGAAGCTTGTTTCCGCCACAAAATAAAACATTTTAAAAGATAATTGCAACTTTTTATCTCAGAATTGCGTGATATAAAGTCAGAATTGCGAGATATAAAGTCAGAATTCTGACTTTTTTTCTCGCAATTGCGACTTTATATCACGCAATTCTGACTTTATAACACATAATTGCGAGTTTATATCTCGCAATTCTGACATCTTTTCTCAGAATTGTGAGATATAAACTCACAATTGTGAGATATAAAGTCCAATTCTAAGGAAAAAAAAGACGGACTTTTTCTTTTTTTACCTCAGAATAGTTTGTATCTCACAATTCTGACTTTATAACACGCAATTGCGACTTTATATCATGCAATTCTGACTTTGTATCTCGCAATTGCGACTTTATTTCTCAGAATTGCGACTTTATATCTCAGAATTCTGACTTCATATCTCGCAATTCTAAGAAAAAAAGTCACAATTCTGACTTGATACATCGCAATTGTGAGAAAAAAAGTCGCAATTATTATTATTTATTTATTATTCAGTGGCGGAAACCAGCTTCCATATGCATGTCCCCTATGAACTACATATATGAATATTACATAGACTTACAGTTTACATCAAATTCAGGCTGTAATAGTAGACTAATCATTGCAGGTTTCATCAGTCCAGTCTGTGACTTGCAACAAACGTCTGTGTTTCGCTTCAAAGTGTCTCTTCAACGACAGAATTAAATGAAGACTGTAACTTTTAGCATTACGATTCTGACATACAACAAAACATTTCTCTCTTATTCTGTGGATTTTGCCCATTTTCCTCCACTGGTAATCGCTATTGTTCTGCCACCACTATCCGCACTCGCAGCTGAAAGTTATGGAATGACAAACCTGACATAATAATAAATGAATAAATAAATAAATAAATACATAAATAAATATACAAAGAAATGCTAAGATAAATTAGTATTTATACTTTTATTTCCTTATTTATGTATAATTGTATTTTTTTTTTCCCTACATTTATTTATTTTTTCATTTATTTATTTATTTATTTCTACATTTCTTCCTCTGTATGCTAATGAAGGGGGCGTGTTTTACTTCAGACATTAGCAATCGAGCTCAGAGTGGCTGAAGCTTTGAGGCCACAGTAGGCGCGTTTCCATTACAGATTTACGCAAAACTTTTGCGATTTTTTCTAACTGTCGACAAAAAACTATTGCGAAATGACGGCGTTTCCATTAACCGATGTTATGCGACTAAAACTTCTTCTCGCAATAAGTAAATCCAAAAACCATGGCAACGGACGTTGGTAGGATTATGTATATCCCAGCCACTGCACTAGCTATTATTATTAATGGAAGGAGATGTATGTCTGTTTTACAAGCATTAATGGTAAGGAACGAACCTTATTACACTTGTGAGCGGCACATATGAGGTGTTTCTGGGTGTTTCTCCCTCAGATCTGCTTCCAGGTCTCGATTGTGGCATTTATTTGAGGTTTAGAATCCATTATTGCTGTAATTATTTTGTCTTATATGAATTCTTAAGAACCCCGTCTCGTCTTCTGTCCAAACACACCGCGTCATCTACGTCAGCTGACCTGTAAATGCGCAAAAACTGTTTCCATTGCAGTTTTGCGAAATATTTCTTTTTCGAATTGCCTGAAAAACCTCCTCATGCGAGCATAAAAACTTTTTTGCGATAAATGGGAGTTTTTGCGAAATTGACGTGTTTCCATTAAGCGTATTTTCAATTCGCAATTTCAATTTGCACAATTTGAAGGGTAATGGAAACGCGGCTAGTGACACCTTGTGGTGTGACCAAACGATACGCAAGCTTCAGCAAGTGACGTAACGGTGACGTCGACCCAGATTGGTCAGTGCAGATTGAGTACAGTGCGAGCGCCACTACCTTTGGGCTTCCCGGAGTGAGCGGAGACGATGCTCTTGGTGAGCAGCTGTAGTTTCCTCTCCCTCTCCTCGGACATGCGCAGGTACATCTCTCTCCAGGACTCGTACTCCTCCAGCTGGGCGTTTCTGAAGTCTTTCACACAGTGTCTCTCCCACAGGTGGTCCGTCTCCCCAACATACACCTGCGGCAACACATTTCAGGTCAGGATATACCAGTCACACGTCTGGGCACAAATAAATACATTCTGGAAAAAGTAGGAACATTTTAAAAATGTTAGATGAACGTCCAAAGTAAATGTTTCAGAGAAAGCTTCCACAAACCATGTATCAATAATGTGTTTGTGCTCATGTTTTGAGAACAGTATTAAAGACCAGATAAATTATGTTGCTGGAGTCACATTTGTTCATAACTTTGAAAGAACCGTATCAGAATGTTAGCCAAAGCTCTGAGTTTACTATCAGCTGGTTTATTAGTATGGTAGGATTAAAAAAAAAAAAAAAGGTTTAATTAAACCTTTGGAAACTCCATAACGACACTTATTTGGCTGTATATTTCTCATGATCTTTTTGAACTAAAGGCTTACACTTATGCATATGCTTTCAATCTGTTTTATAAGCTAATGATTGTGCCTACACACATTTTTCTTTACAAAATGGGGGAAAAAAATTGATTAATTGGACAAAGAAAAAAAAAAACTTTAATTTGGTGTTCACTAGATATATAGCTCTACTTGGAAATAATTATTCACTCTAGAACAGATTTTTGAGTGAATCTGCATAGAAAATAATAAAATTAAAAGTATAGATAAATACAATAGAACAAAGATACAAATGAAATAAACAGTGCTTTGTTTTTCAGGTACGCCTCCAGGTAAAGACATTAAATAATCAAATGTAAAATAACACTGCAGTCTTTTACTGTATGAATTTAATATAATTAGTCTATTACATCTACAAAAGTGATTTTTGCATTTTGTGGTTTAACATTAATGACAGACGGCAGCAGGAATATTAGACTTCTGTCACTTTAAGACTGAACGCACGGGTCCAATATAATGATACACATCTGATTTCTTTCTCAATTAAATTTAAAATTTACACACGTGGGTTCAACAACCAGGAGCATTTACACTCTTTACACTGAGTCTCAGACCTCCTCCTGAAGTGATCTTTATTCCTGTGATCAAAGCTGAATGTTCAGCATCATTACTCCAGTCTTCAGTGTCACATGATCCTTCAGAAATCACTCTAATATGATGATTTGATGATCAAGAAACATTTATGATTATTATCAATGTTGAAAACAGTTTTTTACATTTTTATTTCATGATGCTATGATGAATAGAAAGTTCAAAAGAACAGCATTTATCTGAAATCTAAAGCTTTTGTAACATTAAACACTACCTTACAAAAGTTTGGGGTCAGTAAGAGTTTTAATTTTATTTTTGGGGGGAAAGAAATAAAATAAATCAATACTTTTATTCATCAAGGATGAGTTAAACTGATCAAAAGTTAGAGTAAAGACATTTATAATGTTAGAAAATATTCTATTTTAAATAAATGCTGTTCTTTTGAACTTTCTATTCATCAAACAATTTTGAAAAAAAAATGTAAATAATAAATGATAATCATAAATGTTTCTTGATCATCAAATCTTCATATTAGAATGATTTCTGAAGGATCATGTGACACTGAAGACTGGAGTAATGATGCTGAAAATTCAGCTTTGATCACAGGAATAAATCACATTTTAAAATAGAAAAGTCATTTTAAATTGTCATAATATTTCACAATATGAATTTTTTATTTATTGTTTTTTATCAAATAAATGCAGCCTTGGTGAGCAGAAGAGACTTCTTTTACAAACATAAAAAATCTTACCGATCTAAAACTTTTGACCAGTAGTGTATCTGCACAAAAACTGGATTTGGACTGGCAGTCTGAACACAGTAGTCAGCATCTGAAGTGGATCAAAACCTTTCATCAAAGTTATCCATGAATGTTGAACAATACCCGTTCTTGTCTTAGGACAACTTTGATGAACTGTTTTGATCCACTTCAAATGTTATGACTACTGTATATAAAATAAAGTTGCATCCAAAAGCTCAGTGTACATTGATCATGATCTTTTAGAATTAAAAGCTTACACTTGTGTTTGCAATTTGTTTTGTAGACACATAAACTGTGCTTACAACCATTTTACTTTACAGAATAAAAAAAACTAAATAAATTAGACAATTAAAATATTACAACCTTGAAATTTCTTGGTAGTTACAGTACCAGTCAAAAGTTTGGAAACATTACTAATTTTAATGTTTTTGAAAGAAGTCTCTTATATAAGAGACTTCTTTTTCTCATCAAGCCTGCAGTTAAAAACAAAATAAAAAAAAGTAATATAAAATATTACAATTTAAAATAATGGTTCTCTTTTTTAATATACTTTAAAATGTAATTTATTTTTGTGATGCAAAGCTGAATTTTCATCAGCAAGTACTCCAGTCTTTGGTGTCTTATGATCCTTCAGAAATCATTCTAATATGATGATTTGATACTCAGTTATTATCAATGATGGAAACAGTTGTGCTGTTTAATATATTTTTTTGGAATACTTTTTTCAGGATTCATTGATGAGTAAAACGTTAACAGCATTTATTCATAAAAACAGCATTTATTCAAAATAAAAACATTTCTAACAATATAAATCGTTACCATCACCTTTTATCAATTTAACGCATCCTTGTTGAATTAAAGTACTAATTTCTTTAAAAAAATAGTTATTGTTCCCAAACTTTTGAACGGTAGTGTATATTGTTACAAAAGATTTCTATTCTAAATAAATACAGTTCTTTTTAACTTTTTATTCATCAAATAATCCTGAAAAAAGTATCTCAGGTTATAAAAAAAATATTAAGCAGCACAACTGTTTCCAACATTGATCATAAATCAGCATATTAGAATGATTTCTGAAGGATCATAAGACACCAAAGACTGGAGTACTTGCTGATGAAAATTCAGCTTTGCATCACAAAAATAAATTATATTTTAAAGTACAGTACAGGTCAAAAGTTTGGAAACATTACTATTTTTAATGTTTTTGAAAGAAGTTTCTTCTGCTCATCAAGCCTGCATTTATTTGATCAAAAATACAGAAAAAAAATGTAATATTGTGATATATTATTACAATTTAAAATAATTGGTTTTCAATTTATTATACTTTAAATTATCATTTATTTCGGTGATGCAAAGCTGAATTTTCAGGATCATTACTCCAGTCTATCACATGATCTTTTAGAAATCATTCTAATATGATGATTCTTATCAAAGTTGGAAACAGTTCTGCTCCTTAATATTTTTTCATAACCTGTGATACTTTTTTAGGATACTTTGATGAATAAAAAAAAGAAAAAGAAAAAAGAAAAGAAAAAAAAAGAAGCAAATGTTTTCAAGATAGAAATCTTTTATAACAACAATATACACTACTGGTCAGTAATTTGGGGTCAGTCATTTTTTTCTTTATTTTTTTTTAAATAAATCAATAATTTGTTAAATTGATAAAAAGTGATAATAAAGAAGATTTATATTAAAAATAAAATTATTTTGAGTAAATGCAGTTCTTTTTAACCTTTTATTCATCAAATATATTAGGCAGCAGAACTGTTTCCAACACTCATAATAAATCAGAATATTAGAATGATTTCTAAAGGATCATGTGATTGACTGGATGTCACATGTGACACTGAAGACTGGAGTAATGATGCTGAAAATTCAGCTTTGCATCACATAAATAAATGATCATTTAAAGTATAATAAATTGAAAACCAATTATTTTAAATTGTAATAATATATCACAATATTACATTTTTTTCTGTATTTTTGATCAAATAAATGCAGGCTTGATGAGCAGAAGAAGCTTCTTTCAAAAACATTAAAAATAGTAATGTGTCCAAACTTTTGACTGGTACTGTATATGATTCACACACACTTTCATTGCTGTTATTTCATAGATTTGATGACTTCACTATTATTCTAAAACATTAAAATCCTAATAAAAATAATTCTTCTTACTGGATTGAACTCCTCGATGCGGAGGAGTTGCTCCGGCTTGCATCGCTCCAGCACCGGCTCCAGGATTTCAAATGGCACTCCTCCGATCTCATAGAGCGCTGCGAAACACACACCGGCTTTAAAGCAGACTCCACTCACCTCGCGCCCGAGTAACATCAGGGTGATTACGTACAGTCGATGTTGTTCTGCAGCGCTCGGATACACTGCTGGTACAGCGTCATCATCGACGGCAGGAACATCATCTTACTCCCAGAATACACCTGCATCTTATTCTTCAGCCTCTGGCCGATGAAGACCGGAGCCTCTTCTTCACACACTTCACTCGTCTTTCTGTCAGCTGGGTGTATGAGGGCCACAAACACACAATGTTTAATGGGATCATCCAGCTATAGAGTGAAAACACACTTTAGATGCAGAGCTTCGACTCACCTTTCTTCTCACTGAAGTACTGATACTGAGACACATCCTCACATTCAGGAAAACTCGTCGGCAGAGGAACGTTTAACAAGTCCATCACGGACCGCTCGGGAACCTGGAGATAAAGGGAGAGTTCGCTCAAACATAGCTCATGTTAAACCTGTGTGTGGACTATAAGCTCCAACATGACCTCACATCTAGGCCCGGTTCCACAGACAGGGTTTAGATTAAGCCAGGATTAGGCCTTAGTTCAGTTAGGACATTTAAGTAGCTTATGTGCTAATGTGATGCGTCTTCCTACATGATTGTTTAAGAAATGAAAAGCTACACGCTCCATCAGTGAGGGTTAGAAGAACTGTTGCCAAACATATAACAGGACAGAAACATAATCACTGCAATAATGATCGACTCTTTAGCATTTTACTATCTTTTTTTCTTTTCTTTTTTTTTGGCCGGGCAGTGAGTCATGACATCATACAGTGCATTATAAGGTGCATTTCAAGGCATAATTCATGCATAAAAAAAATAATTATTCTAATATGTATATATAAACAGTAGTCAACATTTGAAGTGGATCAAAACCTTTCGTCAAAGTTATACTTGAATTTTAAACAATACCCGTTTTTGTTCGATGACAACTTTGATGAACTGTTTTGATTCACTTCAAATGTTGACTAATATAATATAATATAATATAATATAATATAATATAATATAATATAATATAATATAATATAATATAATATAATATAATATAATATAATATAATATAATATATTTAACCCTGGGTCACAAATCGTCATAAGTCGCATGGGTATATTTGTGGCAATAGCCAACAATACATTGTATGGGTCAAAATTATCGATTTTTCTTTTATGCCAAAAATCATGAGGATATTAAGTAAAGATCATGTTCCATGAAGATATTTAGTAAATTTCCAAAATATATCAAACATGTATTTTTATGAGTAAATGCAGCACAATCGCCAACATAAATGAACAACTTTAAAGGAGATTTTCTCAATGTTTCGATTTTTTTGCACCCTCAGATTCCAGATTTTCAATAGTTGTATTTCGACCAAATATTGTCCTATTTCAAAATATTGACCCATGTGACTGGTTTTGTGCTCCAGGGTCTATATGTCTATACCTCTCTATCTATCTATAAAGGCTTGAAGTTAAGTGTTTTGGAGAATTATACTTTTAAAGAACAAAACAAAAGGCCAGTTTGTTTGCGGTACCGTCGTCCTTGGCTCTTCTCCCACAGTCTTGCTGGCCTTCAGAGACACACAGGACTGGTCTGTGTGTGCAGGCTTGAGTCTCTTCTTCTGGGATCTGGCCGCGCTGACGGCTCTCCGGCGTTTGCTGGTCTGCAGGTCGTAGCTCAGGTAGGCCTCGAACGACATGGAGGGCGTTTCAAAGGCGTCGTCCATCGGCCTCTCTCTCTCCATCGACACGGATCCGACTCCGGCCTTCTCGCGCTTAGACGAGTCTCCACTCTTCTCTCTCTGCGTTTGAGAGGCTTTCAAGGGTTTTTCAAGGTTTGTGTTCTGCTGTTTTTTAGTCATGCCAGAAAGCTTCTTCGTCTTCTCCTTGCCGTGGCCCGAGTCCTGATTCACACTCCAATCTTGTTTTGGCTCATCCTTTTTTTCACCATTCAAGTAGAGTTTGGATTTACTGGGCTTGATTTTGTCTTTTTTGTCAAGGTTATGTGATATTTTCTTCTCAGCGCTGGAGTTCTCCACTCTTGGCCTCTTTCTAGAGTGCGTGCTCTCCGAGAGACGGCTGTTCTCCTGAACTTCTGCACCCAGCGGCTCATTTCGGCTTTCCTCAGGCTTTGCTCTCGAACTGCAACACAAACAAAACCAAAACACGAGAAGAGACTAAGAGTGCAACATGCCACATGGAAACAGTCACATAAGTAAAAATGGGGGTCGATTACAGATTTTTAAGACCTTAAAGAGTCTTTTGGAACGAGCGCTTTCCATCGATCCACCAATATTTTTGCCAGCTTTCCCGCCTCATCATGCTTCCGGAAGGAGTTGACCACTTTTCCAATTCCAGTTTCCTGAAATATGAACATTGAAGGTTCAGACAAGATCAGTCACAACAAGAGGAAAATAACTAAAGAGTTAAATATGATATTTAATAATAAAAATACATTCATCTCTTACAGAGAGGATTTCAAGTGTAATGTCCAATGCTTCAAGTTTCTTCAAGATTTTCAGCAGCTGAAATTGGAAAAGGTCAATTAAACAAAGCAAGACAAAGAAAACACTGATTTTGGGCAAAACTTTGCCTATTTTACAATTCATGAGCTGGAATTTCAATTCCAATGAGCTGATGAATTAGACTTAGGATAAAAGGAGGATTAATGCTGGTGTGGTAGCAGTTGTTTCAACAAAACTGGCCAGAACGAATTGGCCAGAAAGATTGCCAGCTTGCAAACCTATTTCATGTTGTTTGGCTCCATTCTTGTAAACCAAGTAAATCAGAGCATTCTGGGAAATAAGTATTCTTCCGCCATGGTCCGTAAAATGAAAGTGAATTAAAGACAAGTAAATTAAATTGTATTTCATACATTATGGTATATACTGCATATGCTGTGAATATTATAATCTGTTGTTTGTACACTAGCATTTAAACGTTTGAGATTTGTTTTTATGTTTTTGAAAGAAGTCTCTTCTGCGCACCAAAGCTGCATTTATTTGATCAAAAATACAATTAAAACAGTGAAATATTATTACGATTTAAAGTGTTTTCTATGTGAATATAATAGTGAAGTGTAATTTATTCCTGTGATGAAAGCTGAATTTCCAGCATCATTACTCCAGTCTTCAGTGTCACATGATCTTTCAGAAATCATTCATGATGATTTGATGATCAAGAAACATTTATGATTATTATTATCAACAGTTGTGTAAAATGTTTTAAGGATTCTTTGATGACTATAAAGTTCAAAAGAACTGCATTTATCTGAAATACAAGCTTTTGGAAAACTATAAATGTCTTTACTGTCACTTTAATGCATCACTGCTAAATAAACGTATTCATTTCTTTCAAATAAATAAAACAAATCTTACTGACCCCAAATTTTGAACGGTAGTGTAATTTCATAGTAGTGTAAATTTCAGAAAAATGCAGTTCTTTTCAACATTCTATTCATCAAAGTTTTCTCAAATGTTTTCAAAATTGATAAATGTTGTTTCTTGAGCATCAAATCATGATATTAGAGTGATTTCTGAAGGATCATGTGACAGTGAAGACTGGAGTAATGATGCTGAACATTCAGCTTTGATCACAGGATATAAATTACACTTTACTATATATTCACATAGAAAACAGTTACTTTAAATAGTAATAATATATCACAATATTACCAGTTTTATTGTATTTTTGATCAAATATATGCAGCCTTGGTGAGCAGAAGAGACTTCTTTCAAAAACAAAACAAAAATCTTACTGATGTAAAACTTTTAAAAGGTAGCAGACATACATAAACATGATTTCTGGATCATGTGACACTGAAGAGGTCATAAATGATGTTACTGTATCAATCAAACAGAAATTAGACGTTCTAAACATGGTAAAAGAAGTCCCACCCAATAATAATCTGAATCTGCTGAGCGAGGGCTTCCTCGGGTCAGGCGCTATATATGGAGAGCCCTTATATTAGCTTTAGCCAAGGCACTATAAATGGGCTATGCAATAACAGTTCAACACACGCCCAATGTTCACATCATGGTTGTAAAACACTGCGCATGTGCAACTGAAGGGTCGATGAACTGTGCAATCACCTTAAACAAAATACTTTAAACAAACTACTCTCCAACAAAGTACTCTAATGATGCACTATAAAAGTCACCAAAATGTTGCATGGCATGTTGTTTAAACATAATAAGCAGCGACACATTGGCCAAACCGGCTGACAGTCAACATGAGAGACAACTGCAGGATTATTTATAGAAAGACCCTCTCAAACACCCCCTCCCTCAACAGCTGCTGACATCCACAGGCCACCATTACTTTTATTTCACTACCATTTCTGTGCAATTACAGTAGTCAACATCTGAAGCGGATCAAAACAAGTTCATCAAAGTCGTCCTAAGACATGAACGGGTATTGTTCAAGATTCATGTATCAAAGGTTCTGATCCACTTCAAATGTTGACTACTGTATAACAGCCTTAAACACAGCAAAAAGAATCACAAAGACATATGGACTTTTACAAAAAAAAATAATAATAATAAAAAATTGATTATTGTTGCATTTGGGTTTTGCTTTCTTAAAGCAAACACTGCAATGGTATTTAAAGCAATGGTTTTCAATAATTAAGCAAGCTTTAGGCTTAACGGGGCTAGTTGTCATATGCATTACTGATATTATAGGTTAAGTATTTGATTTACGGTGAAATTTTAAACAAAAAAAAGCAAACATGGAAAAGGTAACATAAGACACGTGACTAATCGCCCCAACCTCACATGAAAAATATTCCTGAGCAGTTAAATGAAATTATTATTAAATTATAATGAAATTAACCTTCATTATATAGTTGACTTGTTTAAATGCATCCCAGTCGTCAGCTGCTACCCAACAGCTCTCACACACCTGGACTAGTCTTCATTAAGGTGTTCATTTACTTAAACTTGGGCCTGCAGTTGCTGAAATCAAGCCTGAGTGACAACTTGCCCCTGAGGCTTTATCTTCCAGCCTGTTTGCATTGAGCAAAGCGCTTCAAGTTGTGTGTGTTGAATCCTACCGTGTGTCCTTCACCGGATTCTTTCAGCTGATGCTTTAATTGCAAAACCTTCTTCACATCAGCTTCGGCCATGTCAGCTCCTCACACGCACGCGCATCTCATGCACTTATTAAAGTGTCGCCATATTTCTTTCGTCACCTTTATATGGGCGGAGACGATGTAAGAGTGGATGTAGAGTTTTTCATCACCTTGTTGGAGAGCATGTTCTATAGATGCTAGAATCCGCGCACGAGCTTTCGGATAAATAAGATCCTAAACACTCCACAAACACAAGCTATCACACTTTACCATGATCACTGAATGTAACCGATTATTTAGCCTACAAATTTGATCAAATTTGCAGTGCACTGAGAAAACTAAAACACATTTCCTACAGATTGCATTTAATTGTTTGTGGTGTAATTTGTGCACGTCAAACACCCATAGGCTAATATTGGAATTAGTTGGGTTTTGGTTCATAATTTCCAGGAAACATATTTTGTATGAAGTAGCTTGCATTAATAAAGAAGTAAAACAAAAAACAAAAAAACTTTTAGGTAGGCTGTAAAAGGTAACATGATATAAAACTGCACTAGGTTAATTTATACTTCCATTAATAAAAACACTGTTTTTTAAATGTCGGATTTTAGCTACTAAACGTTTGCATGTGTATTTAAAAAAAAAAAAGGATTTAATGATGCTTCATTTGCTATAACACTAATAAATTCAAACATTATGAGTATTTTATAGTGATATTTTACTGTTACATTTATGTAGCCATTAGTTCAGGCTATAGAACGTTAGAACGTTCCAAAGAACGTCCCCTAACGTTCCAATTTGTTTTTTTTTTGTTGTTGTTTTTTTTTTTTGCGGGAACCAAATAAGTAGCTACTATTCAATACTGAAATATAGTATGTGTGTGTGTGTGTGTGTGTGTGTGTGTTTATATGTTTTGGTGTGTTCATATTAGTTTGGTGTGTCAAGTTAAAAAGTAAATTAACCTTCTGAAGAAAAGGTGGAGAACGCTTCTGGAGGCGCCTGTTCTGTTCCGTTCATCCACAAATACACACGTCTTGCTTTTTCTTTTTGATGTGTTTTAATGTTTATCCTTCTGCCTGACAGAATGCGAGTCCACCAAACGCTCTTCTTCACGCATTTATGTTTGTGTAAATCTGACCTGTTGTTGAATTAACGGAGCACATTTGCGCAATCACCTTTAGAGGAGGAGTTACTCTGCTGTGTGTTCCTCTGACGGGACACCTCTCTCTTTCTCTCTCTCTTGCACACCAACTTAGGGGTGCAAGTCTGTCCTTCTCCAGCACCCACTTCATCTCGACATCGGTAAGTTCATTATTGTCTTTATACTAAACGTTTTCGGTGGTTCTTTGCAGCAACATGGTTTCAACAAAGAGCATCTTCTTCACAAGCTTGGCTTTGAGGGGTTCTTGAGTTGATGGTTCTTGGGAGTTGCGTTATAGGTGTCAGATCAGAGTGTTCTGGGTTATTTAAAGTAATTAAAGTCACACACACACACACACATATATTTACATGTGTGTGCGAACCTAGTCCAAAGACAGCACTTATAGGTCCTAGGAGTAGGCCTATACATGATTTAATTTTTACACAGATAAAAAAGAAAAGAAAGAAGTGTTGGTGCTGAAAGGACAAATGGGTTCCAGTGACTTCGAGTCTATAAAAGGAACAGCAATGAAACACAGCCTTTCTATTCTTGGCCATAGTTGTGATAACTTGTGACAGATGCGAAGAGAGGAATGCCGAGGTGATATGCTGCGATAACAACTCTTAAGAGTTCATTAGTAGCCTATGAAGCTTTACACTTCTTAGATGACTTTTGGTTTACCTATTTTTCTGTTTGTTTGTTTTTTCGCTTCTTGTTAGAGTGACTCTATTTGTTAAAGGGATAGTTCATCCAAAAAATAAAATCCTGTCATCATTTACTCACCCTTATGTTGCTTCAAACCTGTATGCATTTCTTTCTTCTGGTGAACATAAAAGAAGATATTTTAAAGAATGTGTGCAACCAAACAGGTATTGGACCCCATTGACTTCCATAATAAGGGGAAAAAAAAACTATGGAAGTCTTGTTTACCATCAGCTTGTTTGGTTTAATTTTTGGGTGAACTATCCAACATGAGAAAGTGTCCGACTGGTTCATTATGAGAATGTTGAGAAGTTGTTATTTATTGCTGATAAATTATCAAATTTAAAGGGACATAGTGATGGGGAAAGAAATATGAGATGGGCTTAAAAGTTGATTCTAATGCTTTTTGCATTCTCTCGCAAATGTTTTGCCCTCCCAAAACTTTGCATTTCGAATTCTTTGAGAGTGAACGCAAAGTTTCTCGGAAGCTCAAAAGCTTTGGAATGTATCATTTTTCTCCCATCTCATATTTTTTTTCCATCACAATGTCCCTTTAGTGCTTCCGTAGGGGTCTGATTGTTTAAAGGAAATTGAAAATGGAAGGGCTGTTTTCTTTCTCTTCAAATAAAGCCCTAAAGCGACCCCACATTGACTATTCTACCTGTTGTTCTTTACATTGCTAGCAGCCTACATTGTGAAAAAGTGTGTATCTGGATCAGGGTGATCCAATCAAATTTTGCTTTAAAAAACCAGCACAAAAGTAAGATTGGTTACCTGATCCTGGATAGAAAAACATGAGATTTACAAATCTATAAATCATTCTGATCCAAATTAAGGGTAGGTTTACACGACAACGATATGCTTAAAACTGAGAAGTTTTTTCTTTGAGTTTTCCTCATTCAGACGACACCATTGTCAAAATCCGCGAAAACGACTAAAAATGCTGTATTCTTCAGCCAGGCCAGTAGATGGCGATGAAACACTATAGACTGAACATGTAATACGCATGTGCATTACTTCATTGGCCCTGTCCCAAATCGCGCACTTCATGTGGACTTTCGGTCTCGTGGACTTAAATTGTGCGTGCTCGCTGAGTCTACGAGTCCGTAGGCCGTCCCATTCAGCATTTTAACGCTCTGAAGTGTGCTCAGCAGCGCCCCCTTTGTACCCTTGAAGCGGTCTTCCGCGAAGCCCACATAGATGCAGGCTCCACACACTTTAACTACCCAGGAATCCTTGCGAAAGGCCAATCAGACAACAGATGGGAGGAGATTTCGCTCATGGATAATTGTTGACATTTGAGAAGAAAATATTACGGTTTTTATGACCTAGATGCACATTTTACCAGTTGTTACCTACAGTTTATACAAACATTATGGTCATCGAGCAGTGGTTGATGTCTCAAACATAATAATAGCGCGTTTAATAATACGATCGCATTATGATTCATTAAATAAATAAAACCGAATGTCAGGGCTTTACTGAGTCGTATGTAAACATAGTATGAATATTGAAACCTGTAAATTCTGTAAACACATTTTCATTATGTGTAATTGTAATCTTAGTTCAAATGGAACATTATGTATTATTATGTACAACTGTATACATCATTTAAATAAGCATGATGTATCTATTGTCTAATGCCCAGGTGATATGCACAATATCAAAATAAAATTAGGCTGTGTAGTGGACATGGAGATGAGACGTCGGAGCGCACAAATGTGATTTCTCCTGTCCAACAACAACAAGACCGTTATTTCCGGCGTGACGATCGAGTCTGTCCCAAAAATACCTCTCAATGCGCCCTCGTGGACTCGCGCCAATGGCCCTATAGGTCTACACTACATGACGTCACCAAAGTGTGGACTCTGAGGAAGTCCACAAGTCCGGAGTGTGCCATTTGGGACAGGGCCTTTGTCTTCAGAGATTCGCATTTTTGTTGTTTACACGGAGACCGTTTTCAAAAACTTGCACTTTGAAACCCGTTTTCAAAAGTTTGCATTTTCAGGCATCCTAAACGCCATTGTCATGTAAACGAATGCCCAAAACGCATAAAAAGTTTTACGTTTTTAGTTGAAAATGGTGTCGTGTAAACGGAGCCTAAATTTGGGCCAAGTCTGCAACCACTATGCACACTTAGGTGGACACATCCTAACCTTCTATTTTTATATGGTCAGTGAATAAGGCTTTTTCAAAAATCGATTCTTGAGCTATTACGTTTGGTCAACCCATTCTTGGGTATTGGTTAACATCCTTTATATAATGGTGAAAATGTGCTCTCCTTTTGTCAAAATTAGGTCTTGGCTGTGACCCATCACTACAGTCATGGCACCCAAAAAGAACAAGACTGCTAAGAAGAGCAAAGCTGATATCAATGAAATGACCATTATGGTAGAGGACAGTCCCACCAACAAAATCAATGGGCTCAACACTCTCCTGGAATGTGGAAATGGCTTTAGTTGTATCTCAACGGAGGTCACCGACCCCGTCTATGCACCAAATCTCTTGGAGGGTCTTGGCCACATGAGGCAAGACAGCTTTCTCTGTGATCTGACTGTCGCAACCAAGTCCAAGTCTTTTGAAGTTCACAAGGTTGTGATGGCTTCTTGCAGCGAGTACATCCAAGCCATGCTCAGGAAGGATCCATCCCTCAAGAAGATCGAGCTCAGTGAGTTGTCCCCGGTTGGTCTGGCTACGGTCATCACATATGCCTATTCTGGAAAACTCACCTTGTCGCTCTACACAATTGGTAGCACAATCTCAGCAGCCTTGCTGTTGCAGATCCATACTTTAGTGAAGATGTGCAGCGATTTCTTAATGCGGGAGACTAGCGTGGAGAACTGCATGTATGTTGTGAACATCGCCGACACTTACAATCTGAAAGAGACGAAAGAAGCTGCTCAGAAGTTCATGCGGGAGAACTTTATTGAGTTCTCCGAAATGGAGCAGTTCCTGAAACTCACCTACGAGCAAATCAACGAATTTCTCATGGACGACTCCCTTCAATTGCCTTCTGAGCTCACAGCTTTCCAGATCGCGATCAAGTGGCTGGACTTCGACGAGAAGAGGCTGAAGTACGCGCCCGACCTCCTGTCCAACATTCGCTTTGGAACGATCTTACCTCAGGACCTTGTCAGTCACGTACAAAACGTTCCCAGGATGATGCAAGATTCTGAGTGCCACCGTCTTCTGGTGGATGCCATGAATTACCACCTGCTGCCATTCCAGCAGAACATCTTGCAGTCCAGAAGAACCAAGGTCCGCGGAGGCCTACGGGTTCTGCTCACGGTGGGCGGACGGCCCGCGCTCACCGAGAAATCCCTCAGCAAGGACATTCTCTACAGAGATGAAGACAATGTCTGGAACAAGCTGACGGAGATGCCCGCGAAGAGCTTCAATCAGTGCGTGGCTGTTCTGGATGGGTTCCTTTACGTGGCCGGTGGTGAAGACCAGAACGATGCGAGGAACCAAGCAAAACATGCCGTCAGCAATTTCAGCAGGTACGATTTTACATCCTTTTTAGTAGGGCTGCACGATTAATCGAAATCAAACCGCACGCGATTTGGCAAAGGCTGTCATTATTTTATGTGCAGTTCGTCAGTGCAGCGGCTGATCGGCAGTAAATGCTGCTCCATCTGAACACCAGAGTCTCTCACACACACACACACACACACACACACACACACACCACATATCCTTCTGAACACCAGAGGGCGTCTCTAACACAAACACACACACCACATATCCCTCTGAACACCAGAGGGCATTTCACACACACACACACACACACACACACACACACACACACACATACATGCGCCGCTGAAGTACGATAACACACATTACTCCAGGAAATCCTTATTGCCATCACAATATCTGTATCTGAATAAACAGAAGATTGAGACGCTTTGATTAAACACGACTAATAAACACACGACTGCCTTATTCTGTGTAAGAAGCACATCATCTCACAGAAGGAGGAGCTCAACTGTCCTTATGAAGTGCGTTTGGAATAAAGTCATGTTATTAAATGTTGTCTTTTGTTGGACAAGAGGTTTATAAATGCTTCTCATGTTTGGAAACATGTTTGACGTGTGTTGCTTTTTCAAATGCACGTTATAAGCAACTCAAACTCGCAGTGCTTTCAGAGTGAGCAGCGTTTACTGAGCCGTACGTCACTGACAAGCTGCGCATAAAAAATAATCTCATAATCGCAATAATCCAAATCAATTAATCGCACAGCCCTACTTTTTATTACAAAAGCTTTATTTATTATTTATAGTCAGCATGAAACGGAAGTTGCGCACAGCTTTTTTTCCCTATTGTGACGTATATATGAGTGAAACGTCTTCTCGAACAAGAAATTTAGAAATGTAGAGCGGGGCTTGATTGGATAGTTGTGGTTTGCTTGCTAAACACTCGCAGTCTTCCTACGAGTCCGCACTTAACATTTAACAGTCGGGAAGAAGTCTTCAGAAAGTCACCCTTCTGAAACCTAAAATGACAAATGGGACACCTTACGGTCTCGTGGACTTACAATTCCCGCCGCGTGAGTGTGATCGTGAAGTCCACGAGACTGTAAGGTCCTGTCCCAAATTGCACCCTAAGCTCTTGCGATCTTCCTATGAGTCCACACTTTCGTGACATAATGCAACTTTGGCTGTCGGGAAGAAGTCTTCAAAAGTGAAGTCGCACATCGACCACAAAGGGGGCACTCGCAAGCACCCTTCTGAAACCTGAAATGACAAATGGGACACTCTACAGTCTCATGGACTTAACGGAAACGCTCACGCAGAGGGCATTGTTAGTCCACAAGACTGTAAGGTCCTGTCCCAAATGGAACCGCTCTTACGATCTTCCTCTGAGTTCACACTTTCATGACGTAACTCTGCTTTGACTGTCAGGAAGAAGTCTTCAAAAGAAGAAGTCTGCATCAAGGGCGCATATCGACCGCAAAGGGGGCATTCGTGAGCACCCTTCTGAAACCTGAAATGACAAATGAGACACCCTACGGCAGTGATCTCAAACTCAATTCCTGGAGGGCCACAGCTCTGCACAGTTTTGCTCCAACCCTAATCAAACACACCTGATCCAGCTAATCAAGTTCTTCAGGATCACTAGAAACTTCCAACCAGGCGTGAGTTGGAGCAAAACTGTGCAGAGCTGTGGCCATCCAGGAATGAGTTTGAGGCCCCGTTTACACGAAGGGAAGACGCAGATATTTCCCTGCGGTTTGGCCTCTCATTTACCCCGTTTTTATCACAGAAAACGATTATTTCTAAAAACTCCGGCCAAAGTGGAGATTTCTAGTAACGCCGGTTATGCGTTGCCGTGTCACCTGGGAGAAACGGGGTTTTAGGTTCTCAAACGTCACATTATGCGCCAGAAAATGCTTAACGTCATGTGAGGGCCCTAGGAAGTCGCTCGAGTTATTCGTTGTTGTCGATTCTGAGGATTCTGATTGGCTTGCGTGGCTTTATCCTTCTCACTGCCTTCCATAGGTTTGTCATAGTTATGATGGCGCTCGACGGCGTATTTAAGCGGGTTGATGATTTTTTGGAAAACGATGTTGTGTGCACGATGTTATTATTGAAAATGGAGGGGGGGGGGGGGTATTCGTTTCTCTAAATACCCGGATATGTGTAAATGTGGCCTTAGATCACTGCCCTACGGTCTTGTGGACTTACAATAGTCCACAAGACCGTAGGGTGTCTCAGTTATCATGTGCACGTGAAGTGTGCCATTTGGGACAGGACCGATATCGCTGCAAGATAGAGGGGAACTTATTCTGATCAAAGATTACAAGGGAACATAATGATGTGCACAGTTAAATCCTTTGTAACAAACACTTGCAATATTCCATAAAAATAAGAATTGTCCATTTTGATTTCATGGCTTTATCTCATGTCCACTGGCATGCATGCATCACTCATGAGTACTTCTCTCCTCAGATATGACCCCCGATTCAACACGTGGATCCACCTGGCCAACATGATCCAGAAGCGCACTCATTTCAGCCTCAACACCTTCAACGGCCTCCTGTTCGCCGTAGGGGGACGCAACTCTGAAGGCTGTCAGGCGTCCGTCGAGTGCTACGTTCCCTCATCGAACCAATGGCAAATGAAAGCTTCAATGGAAGTCCCTAGATGTTGCCATGGCAGCACGGTTATCGACGGCAAGATCTTGGTTAGCGGCGGCTACATTAACAACGCCTACTCTCGCGCCGTGTGTTCTTACGACCCGTCCACCGATAGCTGGCAGGATAAGAATAGCCTGAGCAGCCCGAGAGGATGGCATTGCTCGGTGACCGCCGGAGATCGCGCTTACGTTATCGGCGGGAGCCAGTTGGGCGCGCGTGGCGAGCGGGTCGACGTCTTACCGGTTGAATGCTACAACCCTCACTCGGGCCAGTGGAGCTACGTCGCCCCCTTGCTGACGGGAGTGAGCACAGCAGGTGCTGCCACCTTGAATAGCAAGATTTACCTCCTGGGTGGATGGAACGAGATTGAGAAGAAGTATAAGAAATGTATTCAGGTGTTTAACCCCGATCTTAACGATTGGACTGAGGATGACGAATTGCCCGAGGCTACGGTCGGCATCTCATGTTGCGTTGTCACCATCCCCACACGCAAAACACGAGGGTCGAGGGCCAGCTCGGCTTCATCCGCACCGATTAGCATATAATCTGTGAAAGAGAGCAGTGGGGAAATGTTGCGAGTTGTAATTGAGTATGATTTTTTATTACTATTTGTTAAAGGCCAGCTTTTCTCACAGATGCTAAGGAATCTTGGGAATGTTGAATGTCAAATCACAGCATAGCAGGGGTGTAACGGCACACAGAAGTCACGGTTCGGTTCGCGCCTCGGTTTCGGGATCGCGGGTTCGATATGAGTTTGGTACGGTTACACACATGTTTAAAATTGAAGCATTTTGGAAAAAGAAAAAAATATGTATATTGATGTGTATTTAAAGGTGGTTCAAAGGTTGTGGAAACAGGGAAAGTGAGAGAGATTTGGGGGTTGAATTATTGTTTATAATGTTTACGGAAAAGGAAATGCACACAAACAATACTGTAAAATCAAGAGTTTACAGATATAAATTTCATTGGGAACATATTTTCCAGTAAGTGGGGCCAGTTCTCCAGTTATGATTCGATTAGTCCCTTAATGTACAAAATGAGGCAATTACAACATATTAGACATTCTCCTTTGATTAACAAACAATGCAGATACTTATTAAAGCATTACTTTCTAATGTCGCACATGTACTGTACACATGTGAGCTTATTTATGTAGGATAAGCCAGGTTTTTCATTTCACTTTACTCCTTTACCTACGAACAATGTCTTTATTCATTAATCAGGACGCAGGGAGATAACAAAGGTTTATAACCCAGTTTGCACTGTAAAAATACAAAAGCAGAAAGAGTGAGGAATGATGTGAGGAACACTGAACCGGGAATAGAAGGATTTACAGTGCTTTTTTTTTTTTTTTTTGAGAACAGAATGAATAGATAATTGTGAACAAGTTTTGGCCTGAACTGTCGAGGACAAACACAAACATCTGCTTTGTTTCCTGACGGTTCATGAACTTTAATGTTCTGATTACAAACAGAAATGTGATGACTGAACACACTACTGATTTATTACTTTAAAAAGATATTGCTTATTAATGTAAATCATTGGATTGCATTTCGAATATACATACTGTGATACATGTTGTCAAATAATAAAGCTCTGCATATTTATTAAAGCTTCTTAAGAAATGTTGCTGTTGCCATTTTTCTATTTTGGACAATGACTATACACACACTACCAGTCAAAAGTCTTGGATCGGTCCGATTTTTTTTTGTTTTTAAATGAAGTCTCTTCTGCTCACCAAGGCTGCATTTATATGAGTAAAAACAACAACAACAACAAAACAGTAAAATTGCTAAATATTATGACAATTTAAAATAACTGTTTTCTATTTTAATATATTTTAAAATGTAATTTATTCCTGTGATCAAAGCTGAATTTTCAGTGTCACATGATCCTTCAGAAATCATTTTAATATGATTATTTAATGCTCAAAAAACATATTATTATTATTAGCAATGTTGAAAACAGTTGTGTAAAAAAAAATTCTTCAGGATTCTTTGATGTATAGAAAGTTAAAAAGAACATTTATTTGAAATAGAATATTTTGTAACATTATAAATGTCTTTACTGTAACTTTTGATCAATTTAATTCATCCTTGATGAATAAAAGTATTGATTTCTTTATTTGTTCCCCCCAAAAAATAAAATAAAAATTCTTACTGACCCCAAACTTTTGAACGGTGGTGTTTAATGTTACAAAAGCTTTCTATTTCAGATAAATGCTGTTCTTTTAAACTTTCTCAAATTAAAAAGCGAGAGAGATTCCCTTCCTGTTTGTCTGAGCAATGAAAGACAGTCGTTGTTATTTTGCAGTTCTCTTTGGTGCAGCTACTGGCACAGAAGCGACTGAGTAAACCTGTACAAAAGCTTTGACTTTACACTTACAGGTTCACAAAGTAAACATACCGATGGGCGTTGGAGCTGGCAGATAACAGACAGTATGACAGTGCAAAATCATAATTATGATGATGACAAAAGTGAATCTGCAGGATGTGACTCCTGACCTAATAATAAAGGCCTGGCCCCATTTACGTTACTGGATTCTTCAATATAAACTGTGTACAGGTGTCACATAAAAGCATCTACAACGGTTTAAAGGGATAGTTCACCCAGAAAAGAAAATATTTTGATGAATATGGATGACCAAACAGTTTATGGATCCCATTGACTTCCATAGTATGAAAAAGAAAATACTTCAGGTTCATCAACTGTTTGGTTACCTATATATTCTTCACAATATCTTCTTCTGTGTTCAGCAGAAGAAAGAAGTTCATACAGGTCTGGAACAACATGAGGGTGAGTAAATGAGGACAGGGTTTTTGGGTGAACTGTCCCTTTAATAGAAGGTTACATTACATGGTTCTGAGAATAAAACCTAAAAATAACCATTAGAAAACATTCTGTATAATGGTTATAAAATAGTAGTAGTAATAATAATAATAATAATACTAGGAAAAAAAAGAAGAAAAAAAAAACATTACAGAACATTCTGTGTAAGTTCTTAATTAATTGTTATTGGAAATATAAAATAAAATAACCATTAGGGAATGTTCTGTCACCGTGTAAAGAATTAATGGTTATTAAAATAAATAAATAAGCATAAGGGAATGTTCTGTGTAAGGAATGAATGGTTATTAAATTAATTAATTAATACAAATAAATAACCATCAGGGAATGTTCTGTGTAAAGAATTAATGGTTGGAAGGAAAGAAAGAAAGAAAGAAAGAAAGAAAGAAAGAAAGAAAGAAAGAAAGAAAGAAAGAAAGAAAGAAAGAAAGAAACCATTTGGGAACGTCCTGTGTAAGGAATTAACGTTTATAAAAAAAAAAAAAAAAAATAAATAACCATTAGGGAATGTTCTGTATAATGGTTATAAAAAAAAAACATTGAGAACGTTTTGTGTAAGTTATTAATGGTTATTAAACACACACACACACACACACACATAGGGAACGTAGGGCTGCCAACTTTTGAGTTTAGCTTGGAGTGAGATTTTGGGGGGGGGGGGGGGGGGGGGGGTGTAAAAACAAATAAAAGTGTAATTGTGATTGTCAAAACATTTGGTAACTAAATAGAATTTTATGAAGTTTACTAAGTGACAACATGTTACAATGTTTACAATGACTGGTAGGATACAGTTTTTATTATTGCTTGACAAAAATGTCAATTCCATTCTTGTGATTTGATTCCGATTTTGATTCAATATTGACTAATTTGGATACATGTTTATTTTAAATTTTATTTTTTTTAAATAATCTCACCTAATGCTGTAAACATAGAGGGCCTAATCTGCTGGTATTATTAAAGGTTCAAAATAACAAATTAAATATAATGCAGTTTTTGTTATAATAACAATTATTTAATGGCATAAGTAAAAATATAATAAATATGTAATATAGTGCTCAGCAAAATCTCCTCTCAAGCTATGTTTTCTATTCAATTAACATGCTATGGTCATTAAATGGCTTTCCTGAGGTAAATGTAACGTTATGTGACATAATTGTTCTCCTGCTGTGATATTGAGCTCTTTCAGTGGTTGAAAAACACTAATTGGTCGATATTATGTGTACTTTCGGCAGAGGTGGACTAAGTACACAACTTCCTTACTTGAGTGAAAGTACAGATACTACTGGTCAAATATTACTCCGTTACAAGTAAAAGTTGTAAAGACCGATTCTTACTTAAGTAAAAGCACAGAAGTACTTGTTTTTAAAAGTATTTAAGTATCAAATGTAAATGTCAATGCATTGTTTTATTATTGTTGCATTGTTGTGTGTAATACTTACAGTACCTTATGCCTCTGAATCTATGCCTGCCTTCCCTCATATCAATATCACATTTATTTCCAGTAGTGGGATTGAATATGAGATTGAATAAGTCACTCAATAACGTCCACAATGGTTTCGGACACCCAAATGGCTGTTCCCTCAAATAGTGCCCTTGGCTTAATTTTTTGGCTTTGACTTTCATTCCCAACCAAAATCCAACGTCTGTCCGATGTCGGGTTCTGACGTAAATCTGACGTCGGGTTTTGACGTCAATCCGACTTTCATTTCCAAACCAAAATCATCCCCTGACTGACGTTACTACTTTCTACTCAAGGACCTTGACAGAATTATAGTGGAGTAAAAAGTATGATATTTGTCTTTCAAATGTAGTGAAGTTAAAGTAAAAAGTTTCCAGAAAAGATAATACTCAAGTAAATGTACTTTGTTACTGTCCACCTCTGCCTTTTGGTAAGTTGTACTGCATCTTTAAATAAAAAAGTAACAGATGATCGGTTCACGTGCACTTGAACTGAGGCGCTCAGCGATCTGTCACTTCACATTTACAAGCGCCAAACGTATTTTTGTCTGAATTTCGTAATAAAATTGACGGAATCTAAGAGCTGAGAATTAGTTTAATATTAAAAGTACCTCTTTGCGCCGCAATTTTTCTGTGCGTGAGAAAATGGATGTGTGGCGTGAGAGAGAGCGTGTGAAGTGTTAATTGCGTGTGTCTCACGCTCAAAGCGTGAGAGTTGGCAGCCCTGCAAAGTCAAAATAACTCGATATAAAATAACACATAACGCATTGAGCGTGAGACTCACGCAATTGACACTTTTCACACGCTCAATGCGTGAGAGTTGGCCGCCCTGGGAACGTAGAGCTACTGTATAAGTGACGGTAAATCAATGTTATGTGAACGTTATTCATGGTTGTAAAAATAAAACTTAAAAAAAAAAACGTTGTGTGTTTGCTGACCTTGGTGTTGCTCCAACCATAACCCAAACAATTCACAGCCAACATATTAAAAAATACAAGCAATTAAACAATATTTTGCACTGTCATGATTACACTAGCACATTCAGACTGGTGCGGGTGTTATCGCCTTGACCACGGCACCGCCATCAGCGACAACAAAGAGGAAGGACGAATTGCTGAGTCATAATATGATGACGCGCCCGCAACGACACGGTCACGTGTTTCCAGCGCAAGCAAAGTGTGTGCGCGCGCGGACAGGACTGACATAACTCGCGCACTCCGGTCAAATATCAACAGCTCGCAGCTCGAGGCCGCTTCATTCGCGCGTTATAACGTGAGTTACAGTGAAACCTTCCCTTGAGAAAGCGCTTGGAAACAAAAGCGAATCATTTCCTACTTTAAAACGAGTCGTTGAAGGGCCTAGCGCGCGCGCTCGCTCGCATTACAGATCATCGTTTATCAATATCACGAAACGCGTGACGCGGCGGAGGAGAAGTAGTTGCAAGTTGAAGTCCGTAATAATCATAAGCCGGGGTTTGTAGGTTTGTGATATGGGCTTGCTGTCACAAGGCTCACCGCTCAACTGGGAAGAGACCAAGAAACATGCTGACCACGTTAGGAAGCACGGCATCCTTCAGTTCCTCAACATCTACAACAAGGTGAAGGAGCGACAGAAGGATGTGCTGAAATGGGGAGATGAGGTGAGAATGCATGCTTTGCCTTTACAGCCTCACAAATCATGTATTATGACTGCACATGCATGGGAAACACGTGGTTGCGTTGCATTAAATGATGCAATGGAGCAATGGTGATGCTGCATGTGAGCAGGTGCACCTTCAGCTCACTGTGTGTGTTTATTAATGCACTTTTTCTGGACAGTTGATCTTAAAATCCTAATGCTTACAGTCTTGAACTTGGGTTTGTAGAGAAATGCAAAGTTCAGACTTTATATAAGGTGTTAGGTGTGTACTTTATATAAGATGTGTATATTTGCAACAACAACAACAAAAAAAGTCTGGCAGAATGTGCTTATTGTGTTGATGTTGTGTTACCCAAACATGTGCTGTTATTGAGCTGGATATGGTGAGGTTAGAGACTGGTTTGCTGGTATGGGTTGGTTACGGGTGAGTTAAAGGGTTAGGCAAGGTCAACAGTGTAATTACACGGTCCAACAAGTGTCCAGCTGACCTTTGACCTCCTCCAGTGATGTTTAAAAGTACTCCCAGGATGAAGTCCCCCTGTAGTCAATCATTTTATCCTTTAAAACTCATCTTTGATCACCAAAATGACACATTTAAAAATTTTTAATGCCTTAAAATATCTTGACTGTAACTCGACACCCTTGCCTCATTTAGTATGCGCGGTTCTATGAATATGCAAATGAGTCCCGCCTCCACTCACTCACTCAGCTCAGAGATCCACTGGTTGATGATCACACGTTGATCTGATTGGTTACAAGGTAGTTTGTGACGTCAGAAACACCAGCGATTTCAAAGCGAGTTTTTTGGTTCACTGCAGTTTTAAGGAGAAAATACTCAGCAATGCTGTCGACTTATGAATTTACACATGGTTTGTCTTAAAGCGTATTAAAAACACCACATAAACAACATTAAAAGCTGGATCTTCACCACAGGGCGACTTTAAACCACGTTAAGAGATTGTGCTGAAGATCCAGGCTACTTTAAAGAAGCTCGAACACAATATCTTTTAGTTTGATTTCATATTCTCCCATGTTAGCCTATTTCATAGATCCGGTTATTATCAAACTGTGGGAGATTGAGAGTGGCGTGTCCAAACTGTCCACTGGTATCTGAGTAATGTGTGTGTAAAGCAGCTCAGGCATGTGAAGATCTGCCCTATTACACAGTGATTTTAGTTCACAGATTTTGTGCAAAGATGTCAATTGCAAAATCCCATTTCTTTTGGTTGGATGCAGTTAGTCATCTATCTTTCAGTAGTCCACTGTTCTTTAAAGAGTACTAAACTAAACATTAGGCGCCTAAAAGTGTTTGCATGTGCAAACTCGCAGTTCATGTAGGATCAACAGGCTAATGTCGATTTCTGAACCTCCTATTGAAATGGCTTTTCATTTCATTACCTTTGACCGGCCAGAAGACGTCAGTGGATTTACGGTAAAACCTGCTGGAATGCTGTTGGTTTAGGTGAATCCTTTGTTCGGCGTTAGTGGATTTACAAGGGAAAATGAATGGGATTGGGGGGGGGGGACGAAGAATGGAACGGCATCCGACTAGGAATGCGTTTTTACTTTCATTATGAATGTAATAAGAAGAAAAACACTGTGCTTTATCATTGTTGGTTGGGTTTGCAAGGCAAATGCGCTCGCACATAATATGCGTATAATACCTCAGCCAAAGCAGGAACTATTTGTACTTGTGGTCAATATTTTTGCAACATTAGTAATGTGATAAACCGCATGATAATAAGTCTAACTCATCCCGCAGGTGGAGTACATGTTGGTGGAAATGGATGACAAACATGAAAAAGCCCGTCTGGTTCTGAACGGGAAGGAGGTTTTGGAAATCCTTCAGGAAAAGGGTGAAAAGATCAACCCCAAGTGAGTAACTGAGTGTGTCACAAAAATATTCTGAACATGTTGGTGTGATGACCCGAAAACAAAGTTATTTTATTTTTAGGGATGCACCGATATGAAAATTTTGGCCGATAACCGATAATTCTTTATATTTGGAAGCCAATAACCGATATATCGGCCAATAAATCTAAATCCAAAATTGTGTATAATGTTTTGAGACTACAAAAACAAAAGTCTCCATTAAAAGCCATGTCCCAAACACACAATTATAATGTTCGATGATAATGCCGATTTGCGCTGCACATGTTGCACTGAATATTATTTTCCTTTCTGAAGTGATTCCAATCATATTTCAAGCAATTCAAAGCCATCATGTTGAACAGTGCACATCTGAAGAGTCTCAGCTGAAGGAAATAATACATTATTTATTAGCTTTAATATATCGATCCAAATCTTCTTATCGGGCTGATAACGATAACATTAAAAATGATCATATATTATCGGTTGATCCCGATATGGTGGCCGATATATCATGAATCACTAATTATTTTGTTCACATACTCAGAGGTTTGTTTCAGGCTCCTCACAATCATGACTTCAATAATAGCAGGTTTATCTGCAACTGTGTAAAGCCGGGATAAAAAGGGTTTGTCCCCATTGTTGATTTATTTGATTTATTAGCTGGTTTGTCCTTTTGTACTCTTTAACTGTAAAGACTTGCAGCCAATCCCTCTTTTATTCATGTGTTTAACTGGTCAACAAGATCGATAGTATCTTTTGTGCGTACTGTTCCTCTCCCTTTGATTAGACTTGCCCTAATCGTGCTATTTAAAGGCTCCTAATGTTTTTTTCAGAGTCTCCTACAACAGGTTTAAACGCATCCACGGTCAAAAAACACTTTATTTAACTCATAATCTCCACGTCAGCATCAGCTCTTTTCTCTCAGTGTCTGAAACGCTTCGATCGAAGATTCAGTCTCTCTAAGCCCCGCCTCTCTGAGAGCTGCTCTGCTCTGATTGGTCAGAAGCAAACGCTCATTATCATATCTGAATCTCAGCTCTTGATCACAGTGATACGAACAGTAACGATGGCGTGGGTTTTACCGTATCAATCTCATCAAAGTGTGAACAACACGAACCAAACTCTTCCAGTCTCAGATAAACTACAGTGTTTGAGGGCGGAGCTAAGAGACGCTGATCAGCCAATCAAGACCAGAGGCTGGCATTATGCAAATTAGTTACAAACGTACGCAGGTTCATCAGGAAGTGAGACTGAATCTCTGACGACTCGTTTCAGTTCAGAATCGATTCTATCTTTTAGGAGACAAAAACTCATTTTATGTGAACTTTGACCTTTGAAACTTTACAAATCTTTTACATTCACAAACAGCTCTATTACACACTACATGAAAGAAAATATGTTTAAAAATGTATAATAGGGACACTTAAATCTTTCTTTTGTTTAAATTACAAGTTAGTTTGGACAGAATACTATGGAAGCTTGTTTCCGCCACAGAATAAAACATTTTAAAAGATAATTGCGACTTTTTATCTCACAATTGCGAGTTTACATCTCCCAATTCTGACTTTATTTCTCAGAATTGCGTGATATAAAGTCAAAATTGCGTGAAATAAAGTCGCAATTGCGTCTTATAAAGTCAGAATTACGAGATATAAAGTAAGAATTGCGAGATATACTGTAAAGTCAGAATTGCGTGAAATAAAGTCAGAATTGCGAGATATAAAGTCAGAATTGTGTGTTATAGTCAGAATTGCGTGAAATAGTCGCAATTGCGTGTTATAAAGTCAGAATTGTGTGTTATGAAGTCAGAATTGCGTGAAATAGTCGCAATTGCGTGTTATAAAGTCAGAATTGCGAGATATAAAGTCAGAATTGCGTGAAATAAAGTCAGAATTGCGTGAAATAGTCGCAATTGCGTGTTATAAAGTCAGAATTGCGTGAAATAGTCGCAATTGCGTGTTATAAAGTCAGAATTGCGTGAAATAGTCGCAATTGCGTGTTATAAAGTCAGAATTGCGTGAAATAGTCGCAATTGCGTGTTATAAAGTCAGAATTGCGTGTTATAAAGTCAGAATTGCGTGAAATAGTCGCAATTGCGTGTTATAAAGTCAGAATTGTGTGTTATAGTCAGAATTGCGTGAAATAGTCGTAATTGCGTGTTATAAAGTCAGAATTGCGAGATATAAAGTCAGAATTGCGTGAAATAAAGTCAGAATTGCGTGAAATAAAGTCAGAATTGCGTGAAATAAAGTCAGAATTGCGAGATATAAAGTCAGAATTGCGTGAAATAAAGTCAGAATTGCGTGAAATAAAGTCAGAATTGCGTGAAATAAAGTCAGAATTGCGTGAAATAAAGTCAGAATTGCGTGAAATAAAGTCAGAATTGCGAGATATAAAGTCAGAATTGTGTGTTATAGTCAGAATTGCGTGAAATAGTCGCAATTGCGTGTTATAAAGTCAGAATTGCGTGTTATAAAGTCAGAATAGCGTGAAATAGTCGCAATTGCGTGTTATAAAGTCAGAATTGCGTGAAATAGTCGCAATTGCGTGTTATAAATTCAGAATTGCGAGATATAAAGTTAGAATTGCGTGTTATAAAGTCGCAATTACGAGAAAAAAAGTCAGAATTCTGACTTTATAAGACGCAATTGCGACTTTATTTCACGCAATTCTGACTATACATTTTGCAATTCTGAGAAATAAAGTCAGAATTGGGAGATGTAAACTCGCAATTGTGAGATAAAAAGTCGCAATTATCTTTTAAAATGTTTTATTCAGTGGCGGAAACAAGCTTCCACAGGATACGCATTGTTTGAAGTTTGATCAGTTGTATAGGAGTGAGGAATGTGACCTTTATGATGTTGTCCTGATGTTGTGTATCTGTAGCTCAGGGCAATATCAGCACACACTGGGAAACGAGAGAGTGGCATTCCTCATTACTGCCTCTCTACTGCACACACTGAAGAGTGTCACAGCACTTTACACTTCACATCGCTGATCCCGTTCACAACGCTCGCTTCAGCCGTACACTCACATAGTCCACCGTGTGGAAAAACACTGATGGAGTCCAGTCGGAAAAATGAAATTTACTGTGGAATTCTGGATGAATAAATCAAACTTAGGGTTGTATAATTATTCAGATCATGATATATGGACTAGTGTCTGTGAGTGTTAAAGCTCAAAAATATTATATAACACACATATTTACACACAGAAACTCTCACGGCAACCCGTCGTACGGTTTAACTTGACGTGTCTGACAAACAATACAAGGAATTGTTTAATTTCCTTTTGATTACATTTTGAAAGGTTTATTAAATTGCTTATGTTTTATTCCATTGATTACCACCGTTTTTGATAGTGAATTTGCATTAGGCTAAATTATAAATCCAGAAAAAAAAAAAAAACTGAATTTCTGAAAAAAAAAAAAAAATTAATTTATTAAGCTAAAGTTTAAAGAATTCAATTGATTCTTTATGATTATTAAAATGTAATCAAACCATTAAAATGCATTCCATAACATTTAAAATGGAAAACATTTTAACACTTCTAAAACAGAACTAATAGATTGTTGTTAAATTGAATGAGTTTCATTAATTGTTTAGACATGCTTTTTGATTACTAACATTAATTTAACCATCCAGAATTGTTTTGTGTGTGGAAATTTCCGCATTTTTTAATTTCCAAACTTTAGAATCCAAACTCTAATAATTGTGTAATGTATGATGTCAGATATTTGAGTGACGTTCAATATTTTAGGTTTCTCTTCTTGCTTTATTGTAATGTTATGAGCCTCAATGCCCATTGGCCACAGCACTCTCTTTACATCATTATTGGCCATTGTCTGTTGTGTTGACCATTACTTTACATTACTAGATCAAGAATGTAATGGAAGTCACTGATACACTAGTGCTCGTTTATCTACCGATGCTTAATGGATTGAATGAAGTGCTTTGCTAGTAATTCACATTTATAAGTTCCTTTTCATGAAGAGACAGAATATTGATCTTGAAGTGCAGGCCGGAGTCGCGCAGATACACGATCGAAGGAAAGGTTTATAAATTCAGTTGATTAGTCATGCTTTTTGATTATTAAAATGTAATCAAACCATTAAAATAGAATCCATAAAATGTAAAGTTTACAGAATTTAGGGGATTGTTGAAGAACAAAATGTCACACTTCATTGGGCCCTAATTATTTTTTTTTATATATATAGATTGTTGATAAATTGTGTAATGAATTGTTTAGACATGCTTTTTGATGACTAACATTTAATTTAACCATTAAAATGAAATATGAAAAATAAATTAATTCAGGAAATTTCTGAATTTTCCAAACATTAGAATCCAAACTCTAATAATTGCGTAATGTATTGTTGTGAACTTAGAATCGAAAGACCAGGAGACTTGGTTGTTTCTTCAGCAGGATTCTTTATTGAGAACACGATCTGTCGGTAGCTGCAGTCACCAAGTCTGAATCTGTGAGATGTTCTCTTACAGTTTATTTACAGTACCAGTCAAAAGTTTGGAAACATTACTATTTTGAATGTTTTTGAAAGAAGTCTCTTATGCTCATCAAGCCTGCAGTTAAAAAAACAAACAAAAAAAACAGTAATATTATGGAATATTATTACAATTTAAAATAATGGTTCTCTTTTTTAATATATTTTAAAATGTAATTTATTTTTGTGATGCAAAGCTGAATTTTCATCAGCAAGTACTCCAGTCTTTGGTGTCTTATGATCCTTCAGAAATCATTCTAATATGATGATTTGATACTCAGTTATTATCAATGATGGAAACAGTTGTGCTGTTTAATATATTTTTTGGAACACTTTTTTCAGGATTCATTGATGAGTAAAACGTTAACAGCATTTATTCATAAAAACAGCATTTATTCAAAATAAAAACATTTCTAACAATATAAATCGTTACCATCACCTTTTATCAATTTAACGCATCCTTGTTGAATTAAAGTACTAATTTCTTAAAAAAAAAATAGTTATTGTTCCCAAACTTTTGAACGGTAGTGTATATTGTTACAAAAGATTTCTATTCTAAATAAATACAGTTCTTTTTAACTTTTTATTCATCAAATAATCCTGAAAAAAGTATCTCAGGTTATAAAAAAAATAATAAGCAGCACAACTGTTTCCAACATTGATCATAAATCAGCATATTAGAATGATTTCTGAAGGATCATAAGACACCAAAGACTGGAGTACTTGCTGATGAAAATTCAGCTTTGCATCACAAAAATAAATTACATTTTAAAGTATATTAAAAAAGAGAACCATTATTTTAAATTGTAATAATATTTAATAATATTACTGTTTTTTTTTTGTTTTTTTTTTTGTTTTTTTTTTTAACTGCAGGCTTGATGAGCATAAGAGACTTCTTTCAAAAACATTAAAAATAGTAATGTTTCCAAACTTTTGACTGGTACTGTACATTTAGGGGCAGGAACCAAAACTTTGTGATGAAACAGGTTTCGGAACCTGTTTGGGACTGAGAGTGCTGCCCACCCTAATTCACTCAGCATATCCATTCAAATGCTGAGACCTGAGAACAGGACTGACAGGACTCTCTTGCTAAAACACAAACTCCAAGAGTTTCAGTAAATCAGGACTGACCAGAGTCTTTTGCTAAAAAACTCTTATAATAATAATTTATACCTAACCTTAACATGCTAAATTCAATGTAAACCTAAATTAAACATTTTAATAAATTTGGAATCCCACAGTATGATATCAGATATTTGAGTGATTTTCAATATTTTAGGTTTCTCTTCGGTCTGTGTTTCGACTGCTTTATTATATGTTATGAGCCTCAATGCCCATTGGCCACCGCGCACTCTTTACATCATTATTGGCCATTGTCTGTTGTGTTGACCATTACTTTACATTACTAGATCAAGAATGCGATGGATGTACTAACACACTCATTTATTTCTCAATGAGCGCTCATGAAATGAATTGCTTTGCTAGTAATTCACATTTATAAGTTATTTTTCATAAAGAGACAGAATATTGATCTTGAAGTGTGTGTGTGTGTGTGTGTGTTCAGCCACCCGACGCTGTGGAGGCCGGAGTACGGCAGCTACATGATCGAAGGCACGCCGGGACAGCCGTACGGGGGCACGATGTCGGAGTTCAACACCGTCGAGGACAACATGGGGAAGCGGAGGAGAGAGGCGTCGTCTGTGCTCGATCTGAACCAGACTCTCCTCACAGTCACCGCGTTCCCCAGGTGCGAAACATTATCCCTATTAGAGCTGCACGACTCTGGATAAACTGAGATTCAGGATTTCTTTTTTAAATTGAGATCATGATTCTCCCATGATTCTGAATAGACAATGAAGCAAAATAACATGTACTTTACTAGAGGTTCTGACTACATGTTTATTGCCGTAGTCCATTTAAAAATATATTTAATTCTTTTGAATGAATTTTCAAAAACAAGATTGGTTTGAGTGAATGATTCAGTGACTCGCTCATAAAGACATGTGCTGCGTCTCAGTCCGCCGACTTACACTACGCCCTAAAAGTGTGTCGTCTTCTTGTGAAGAAAGTTAGATACTTTTGAGTGAGTAGCAGAAGAGTAGACGAGCTTTGGGAGAAACTCACGCCATACAATTGCGTCTTTTAACGGTTGCTCTCTGTCACAGTAAACTGACCTGTCAATCATCCTGTCACAGCAAAATGACCTGTCAATCATCCTGTCGCAGTAAACTGACCTGTCAATCATCCTGTCACAGTAAACTGACCTGTCAATCATCTTGTCAAAGATAAAATCCTCCACATTTAACTTCCTACGGTATCGGAGAGAAATGCAGAATCTCGTTGATCTGCAGTCGCGGGTCTTTCATGCGGAGACTCTCCTCATATTTATGCATAACGATGCATTTAAAAGTTCATGGCCAAACGGATCTTTGTAAAAGTCCACATTGTTATTGCAGATGACATATAACGCGGATAACATTAAAAAAATATTTTTATCAGGTTAAACTTTGATTTTGTAAACAACAATAACGTGAATCTCTGAAGACGATGATGTCGTGCACATGCGTATTACGTGTTCAGTCTACAGTGTTTCATCGCCATCTACTGGCCTGGCAGCAGAATACAGCGTTTTTAGTCGTTTTCGCGGATCCGTGTGAATGGGGATCGTTTTGATGATGATGATGTCTGTATGAGGAAAACTCAAAGGAAAAACGTATCCGTTTTAAGCGCATCGTTGTCGTGTAAACGTACCCTTATTTGACAATGAAAACATTTCTGTAGAGTTTAATTGTGAACAAACAAGTTTACGTGTTTACATTCATTCTCAAGGTCAAATAAATATTTGGAAAGCATAAATATTGATATTGTATGATATGGAAAAAAATTTGATAATATTTTTGGCCATATCATATTTGGCCATAACCCCTGTCCTTATGTCTTAAATTCACTTTTCATAATTTTAAGGCCGTACATATGCTAACATTTCTCAAATAGTGTAATAAATGTCTTAATTTCAGTTTGAATGGGTCTTAAATTAAGGAAAGACGAGGTGTATTCACCCTGCTGAGCGGGATGTGATAAAGCCTGGAGTGGAGCGAAAGCACGTTCCTCTCTGCACTCGTTCTGTAATCACTCCGCTCCGACTCCACTCCGGGTTTTCCATTCCCGCTCACGGGAAAAACTGCTGTAGGCTATTCACTCCATTTTAAAAGTTATTTGTTTATTTTTTTATATCATGAACGTCTGAATTTATAATACTATATGTAACGGTCTGGAAAGTATTCTACACGTTTAATAAATATAATTACACAAAAATGTCCAAATGTAGTGAACGTGCCTATAGAGAGAAATGCACATTTTATGCGGATTACATAAGAGAGTAGTCTGTTTCTATTCGTTTTGAATTGTTTTGCTTAAAAGTAGACATTTCAAGCTTTATATATATATAATGCCTGTGAAGTAGCCTATACGCTGAGTTTCGGTTCATTTATGAGATGCGCTCCAGTTCACTTGCAATGCAATATCGCGCCGGCACCTCCATGTCCTGATTATATTGTCTGCTATATTTGCTTCTCATTTATGAAATCTAGGCAATTGGTTGATGAAACATCGATTAAAATTAAGGTACAATTTATACAAAACTTCACTGTGAAGAAAGGCTTTATATAAAACAAAACTTAATGAAGTGGTCAAAATCATGTCTTACCCACTCCATATGTCTCCCGATATATTGCGCATCTAATGATCCTATCTTACTCGTGCCCAGGGCCGTACCCACCGTTGAGGTCCCAGAGGTCAGGACCTCGGTCATTTTTCGTGCAGATAATGAAGAGCAGCAAAACACCCCTTACGGCATTGGTCCTGGCTTTTATTCACACAGGGCGCGTTCCAGGACTGATCCCAGCAATGTTACCAGATCCCCATCCCGGCACCAATCCTGGCATCGATCCCAGGACGTGTTTGCGTTCACACAGAAGGCACTCTAGCAATTTTACGGCAATGTCCCGGGATCAACGCGCTGTGTGAAAGGGGCTTATTAGAAATGCAGTTCAAAATGGCCTTTCTTTAAATGCAAATGTTCTTTGAGTATTTCATTTGTGAAGGTAAAGCATGTACTCACTACACTCCTAATTACAAGAAGAAACTGCTCTTAAACTAGGTGTGTGACCGGCTGTGGAATGGGGTTTGGCCGAGGAGAAATTGAGATTTTTTATTTTTTTTGCTTTAACCCTGTGTGTGTGTGTCTACCTCGATATCTTTCTGAAGCGGTGTAACTGGTCACACTGCCCACTCCTAGTCTCTGGATGGCGTGTTTATTTCTCCTAGATAAATGGACTGTTTAGTGTTCACCCACATAATTAACAACACGACTGTTTTGGGCTGCACCAGTTCTCATATAAATGACAGTGTTTGATTAAGGCCCTGCCACATAGTTCTTCCAGTTATAAGGAGATCTTCTTATTCAGTATGTATGTATTAGGGCTGGGTATCAACTAGGATGTTCGCAAGCTCTCAATTTGATTTGATTTTCGATTTCGATTCTAAATTCGATTTTTTTGATTCCGATTCGACTCAATGAATATAGATTTAATACAAATCCTATATTTTATAAAGAACAGTGAACATAAGTTTACAAGTGGTTAATTAATAAAAAGAAATTAAGAGCCACAAACCTGTATATTAAACTCTTTTTATTTTATTTTAGGTACACTTGGGTACATTAAAACAGAACCCAACTCTATATTTCAAATGCGATGAATAGACAGGATTTTAGGATTTTGATGCAAGATGAAAAATTGATGCTGGAAATTGGACGAGCCAGAACCGATGCCTTGATCAAACACAATCAGGTTATTTTATGTTTAAGATAAAACACACATAATCTCACAGCATTAGCTGTAACATGGGGGCTGAACAGTGTAGGAAAAAAAATAATACTGGCTTTTGGGTGATAGATAAATAAATATGGAAAGAAATCGATTTGTGCCCTTTGAAAATCGATTTTGAATCGACCACATAAAAAAAAAAAACAAAAAAAAAAACGATTAATCGAAAAATCTATTTGTTTTTGCCCAGCCCTCGTATATATGTACCGGTATGTATATAATGTATAAACTGCTTTTCAAAAAGTTTGGGATCGATAACACTACAAAACAAATGGTAATATTGTGAAATGTTATTACATTTATGATTATCAATGTTGAAAACAGTTTCAACAGTACATTTTTGTAAGGATTCTATGATTAATAGAAAGTTCTATGAACATAATGATGTTAATTGAACTTTCTATTAATCATAGAATCCTGACAAAAAAAAAATTTTAACATGGGGATAATTTATTTATTATCTTTTGTAAATTATAAATGTCTTTACTGTCACCTTTAATGCATCATTGCTGAATGAAAGTATTCATTTCTCTAAAAAAAATCTCACTGACCCCAAACTTTTGAACGGTAGTGTTTAATGTTACAAAAGCTTTCTATTTCAGATAAATGCTGTTCTTTTAAACTTTCTATTCATCAACATTGATAATAATAATTAATGGGTTTTTTTAGCATTAAAACATCATATTAGACTGATTTCTGAAGGATCATGTGACACTGAAGACTGGAGTAATGATGCTGAAAATTCAGCTTTGATCACAGGAATAAATTACACTTTACTGTATATTCTCATAGAAAACAGCTGTTATAAATCATAATTATATTTCACAATATTTCTGTTTTTTTAAAAACATTTAAATATTTAAAAAAATATTATTGAATAAGTGCAGCCTTGGTGAGCAGAAGAGACTTATTTTAAAAAGATTAAAAATCTTACCGACCCCAAACTTTTGAACGGCAGTGTGTGTACGGCTTGTGGCAAAAAAATAAAAATGATGAAACTCGATTTGCTTCCAAGCTAAACTCTGTTTGAAGGAGTTGGGTGTGCCTCGTCTGTGTAGATAATATTCGCCCTTTGACCCCACAGGCTTTATTAACCCTGATAAAAGATGCAGACAGATATGCCTTTCCATGCTTTTAAAGGGCTGGTGTAATGCTCTTTTCACAAGATGTAAAATAAGTCTCTGATGTCCCCAGAGTGTGTGTGTGACGTTTTAGCTCAAAATACCCCACAGATATTTTTATATAGCATGTTAAAGTTGTCACTTTTTGAGGGTGAGCAAAAACGCACAGTTTTTGTGTCTGTCCCTTTAAATGCAAATGAGCTGCTGCTCCCAGCACAGGGGGAGGAGCTTCAAGAGCTTGTGTGTGTGTGTGTTAGCAGCTCCGATTAACACACACACACACACATGCGCACGCACGCACTGAACATTTCAAAAACTTTTAGCCTTTTATGTTCAAACCGGAGTCAGACAATGATGGAGAGACTCAAGAAGTGACAACATGTAGAAGCAACAGGACATTTCTGAATGGTTAGTTGATGAATTTATGTAGCTTATAGTTATCTTCTAGTCATTGATTAGCATATTCTGTCATGATAATCTATAAATCGTGTTCAGGGGGCGGGGTTTATGTAAATTTTAGGGTGTGTGATGTCACTAACCCGGGAGGAATGTTGTGTAGTCTCTACCAGCCGTTTGTTGTAGTCCTTTGAACTTTGAGCGTTGTAACTTTGCAGATGTTGTTTATGATCAAACAGCAGCAGTACACACTAACTAAAGTTAGAAAAGTCAAATCATAATCAACCACCCCTTTAAATCACGTGTAGAGTTGCAATGTACGATGCTAATCTATATATTGTGTGTGTGTGTTTTGCAGGTTAGGCTGCCCAGGCTTCACACTGCCAGAACACAAACCCACACCTGTTGAAAAAGGGGTGTCGAAATCTCTCTTCTTCCCCGACGAGGCCATCAACACACACCCCAGATTCAGGTGAGAGATCATGTGACCCAGGCCAATAACAGCTATCGGTTTCGTGTCCTAAAGAGACGGTGTGAGTTGACCTTGCAGCTGAGTGTGTTTGAAGTGTCATCTGATGCAGAACAATGTGAAGTTGTTTGTGTAAGCTAGAGCTCTGAGGCATTTCAGGGGGGTTATGGGAAACCGGTTCAGCAGACAATGATCTTTCACATACCAGTGGCCGAGAGCCTCAGACACGCTGTTCATCTGATCTCTCTAAAAGAATTGGTGCTTCCATTTATGTTTGCTCATATTTACCCCTCATACTTCTCTCGCACTGGTAAAAAAAAAAAAAAAATTGTCCAGAAAGCTTATTTTATTTCATTTTGATAATATTTTTTTCTATTTTTTTTAATGCAATTTTTTGGAGATATATATATATATATATATATATATATATATATATATATATATATATATATATATTTTATTTTATTTTTTACCTTCAAATTACTAGATTTGATCAATAAATAATAAATAAATAATAATTTAAGCACATTCCTCACTTTCTTTCAACTTATATTCAAAATAACTCAATCTCATGCACAACTCATAAAATTAAAATGCTTTTAATTCAGCTCAAAATATCTTCCATTGTATGTCTTTGCAGACCTCTTGTGGAAAATAATAATATAAGATGATATTTCATGACTCTAGATGGCCTTATAGCTCTATATTGGCTGTTCCTCTGGGTCCTAAAGTCAGTTCTCTTCAGTATGCATTCAGATACACATGTAGACATTTATAAAAAAAAATTTTTTTTTTTTGGTAAAGTTTTAGCATTTTAATTTAGAATTTTGAGCATTTTTAGTTTTTTTCTAAGTGTCCTGAAGCATTCCTCACATAACATTCATTCCTAAGGGGGTCAAAATGACCCGAGACAGAAGGATTTGTTACTTTTTTAAATTTCAACCACAAAACTCCTCGAATCCATACATTTTTTGTGTGTATTCGTGGTTCAAGTGTGACAAAAGTCCTAGGATCTTGGACCCCTCTGATGAACACTCAATTTAAAAAAAAAAAAATTCGGGGCAAAATGACCCGAGGGAAGGATGTGGTTACAGTGAGTTGAAGATTTCAGCCAGCCACTGACTCTAAGCACATAACTCATCCTGCACTGTGTAACTATGTAATGTTTCTAAATATTGGATGCGGCTGAATGAGGTGTGGATGCTTTGACTAATGCATCAGTGTGTGTTACAGCACTCTGACCAGAAACATACGCCACCGGAGGGGCGAGAAGGTGGCGATTAACGTACCAAGTAAGTCTTTTGATTTGTTTTGTTTTTTGTAAATGATAGAAATTAAGAGTTGTTTCTGTAAGTCAGCAAAATCGTAATGTTTCCAAAGCAGGATTTTTGGACCAATGAGATTTCACAGTGGGCGGAGCTACCCAGTGATGACATAAATGACACACAGAAGGCCCCTGTTCACATTGCATCAATTTAGTATAAAGATTCCTGTGAAAGAGGGCGCTTTTATCTAGGGATGCACCGATATGATAATTTTGTCCAATAACTCTTTATATTTGAGCAGATAACCGATATATTGGCAGATAAATCCAAATCCAATTTGTTTTATAATTTTTGAAGGCCTGATTACAAAAAGAAAAGTCTCACAATTAAAAGTTATGTCCCAAGCACACAATTATAATGATGTTCTCATGATAATGTTATGTGGCCGATATGACAGACTTGTTGCACTGAACCGTATTTTCCTTTTTGATTCCAATCATATTTCAAGCAATTCAAAACCATCAAGTGCGCATCTGAAGTGTCTCAGCTGAAGGAAATAATACATTATTTATCAGTTTTAATAATATATCGACCAAATTTTCTTATCGGCCCGATAACGATGACATTTAAAAATGACCAAATATTGTCTGATACCGATACGGTGGCCGATATATCGGCATCCCTACTTTTTATCTTGCAAGCTTGGGAGAACATTCTGCAAAAAGTCAAATTTGTTTAGTTTCAGAAGCTAAAGATGTGTTTCCCCTGAACAAAAATTATATAATTTTTTTATATTTTTGTGCTAGTGGGTGTAGGACACTAGTTCACATAGTTAATTTATGCAAGTGAAGATAGCAAGGTGTCTGAATAAATGTTGCATGTTTTCTTTCGCATTTGGAACGGCTCATCTTTTGACTTCCGTGTCCTTCTCAGTTTTCAAAGATAAAAACACCCCGTCTCCGTTTGTGGAGACGTTCGCGGAGGACGATGGAGAAGCGGCCCGGGGAGCCCTGCCCGATCACATCTACATGGACGCCATGGGCTTCGGCATGGGCAACTGTTGCCTGCAGGTGAAGTCACGTTCTCTCTCATCGACTTGCATTGGGAATATTGGGGTCATGTGACTGACATCGGATCGATGTTACAGGTGACCTTCCAGGCTTGCAGCATCAGGGAGGCGCGCTACCTCTACGACCAACTGGCCGTTTTCTGTCCAATAGTGGTAAGAGAACACGGGTTCGAGGAATGCAAAGTCTCAGAGCTGTCCATGTTATATATTTCAACTGAGCGACAAAGGCAAAAAGTAAATAAAGCGCAACAAGAACCGCAATTACAAACCAAGTCAGGTTACACTCGTTACAGTGTAATTATACATTTAAGTACTGAGTAATATTAAGCAGCTACTAGGGCTGTGCCGGTAAACTTAAAGCGCCACTGCGGTGGCTGAGTAGCACCAGCGGTGGTCCGGCAAAACAATTTATTTTGTATGTGAATACTGTTTTACATTAATATTATGACACGAGTGAAGCACAAAGCTTTGTTTACAAAAGAAATTATAGGTTAGCAAATAAATGTTACATCGCAGCCGTGGAAAAGTTTGGATTCATGACGAATGAGAGAGTTGTGCGTGAGCCCATAAATTTAAAGGATAATTCCGGTATTTAACACTTTGAGTCTATTTGTAGTTTGTTTTGGATGAACTAGAGTGGTGGACAAAGAAATTGACAATGGTTCCTGTCTCGACTTTTTGACTATTTTAGAATTGCCCATGACCGCTTTAGAGTGGCAGTCTATGGCCATGCACAAACATGTCCTTAAAACAACCCTTAACGTTCGTTTTCAAAACTGTGCAACTCACCGAGTGGTTAGTGGTGTTTCGCTGATGATTAAAAACAAATATATCGGCGCAATGTATGATTTCAATCCATTTATTTTTCTATAGTGGAACTATTTTTTCAGATACCTCACAAGATACCGTATTCAGATACCGCCTTCTGAGAGACAGAGAACCGAGCGAAAAGACCTAAAAGACTACAACCAAATGTAAACAGCCCCCTTTCCGTTTCCGGTAGCGCAGTAATATCAACGAGCAATGAGTCCTCCAACGGAAATCAATGGGATTTTACAAAATAGCAAATAAAGCACAACAGAAACTGTATTTCGCTACGCTACTTGTTTTGGAACATCAACGAACACCACTAACCACTCGGTGAGTTGCACAGTTTTGAAAACGAACGTTAAGGGTTGTTTTAAGGACATGTTTGTGCATGGCCATAGACTCCCATTCTAAAGCGGTCATGGGCAATTCTAAAATAGTCAAAAAGTCGAGACAGGAACCATTGTCAATTTCTTTGTCCACCACTCTTGTTCATCCAAAACAAACTACAAAATAGACTCAAAGTGTTAAATACCGGAATTATCCTTTAAGCTTTGTCCGCTTTGAATTCTGGTTTGCGATCTGGTCATCCGATTATCAGCGAATTTAACAATATTCCATTAGTTATTCCATATAGAAAGCTTGAATTGTCTACTTTTAAACAAAACAATTCAAAACGAAAATAAACCGACTAGCATATGCTTATGAATTCCGTATGAAGTGTGCATTTCTCACGCGCGTTCACTGCGAAGATGACGGGTCAGCATCGTCAACTTCATCTTTGCAGCCGACACTGACACAGAAAACACTAGTTTATTAATAAACAATTCAAATGTCTCCTTGCTATATTTGACACATTCATTATCATTACTTTTGCCGGTTCTTTTTGTCGTATTCTTTCCTGTGGTAAAGTAGAAAAAACGCTTTACGACAGATAGCCTACATTTTTACTTGTATGTCAAATTCCCAAGACATATGGTAATTGGTAAGGTGCGTCAAGTTTATTTGTAGAGCGCGTTTCACACGCGCGGGTGATTTTAGTTTGGCTTTCTCTGGCAGCGCAATATCAAACATAACCTAAATGCCTTGCCCTTGTGGAAGATAAAATTGGCTCTTCATACCTTTTACATCAAGTAGAAAACATGAAGATATCAGGAAAGAGATCGATGGTCTCTTTCCTGCTCGTGTCTCACATCCCTCTCAAAGAGCAGAGCGGTAGGCTATATCACGTGTCTTTGTGTGGAAATATTAAACGAAAGGTTTTTTTTTTTTAAATAGATTCAACTTTATTATATTATGTAAGTAACCAGTATTTACTGATATTTATTTCAATGCTTTACAGGCTTTAGTTTGTTGTTTCTTTGTTTTTTTTTATTTCAAAACAACCCCCCAACCACCGCACCACCACCGGTAGTTGGTCCATTACCACCGCGGTGGTGGAAGACTGCCACCGTCACAGCCCTAGCAGCTACATGTATTTATTATAGGTTAGGGTAGGATTAGGGTTTAGTTGAGGGTTAATTGCATGTATTTATGCATAATTTACTGTTAATACTATGATAATTTCATGTAACATATGTAACAAGGACACTGTAAAATAAAGTGTTACCCAAGTCATGTTGAAAATAAAACGGGCAGACTGTCTCTGATGGAAGTGATGTGAATGAATCATATCGAACGAATCATGTGAAACACAAGCTAGCAGAGAAACGCACACTTTAGATTAGGTGTCTTTAACTACTATGTACTTACATACAAAACTACCTAACTTTTTTTAATGTTTGTTGGGATTGGGTGGGTTAAGGGGTCAGCAGTGTAATTATAGATGCAATTACAGAAATTAATTATAGCTGTAATTACATTTAGGGGTTTTTTTGTGTAAAAACATTTTTTGTGTTCACAGTGTAAAAACACAATAAGTGCATTGTATCAAGTGATTAATTTAAATTAGGGCTGTCAAGTGATTACAATTTTTAAGTGCTAATTAAAAAAAAGTGCTAATTAATCGCACATCAATTTTCGCTGAGAAATTACCCCCCCTCCCAAAAAATGATAATTTAAAGTCATTATTGTGTTACATGTGAAAAGCATTAAAGAGACAATACAAAAGGTAGCGGTAACACTTTATAATAAGATTTCATTAGTTAACATACACTTGTTATGAACTACACTTCTTAATCTTTGATAATGTTCATTTTAACATTTACTAATACATTATTAAAATCAAAGGTTGTATATGTTAACATTAGTTAATGCACTGTGAACTAACATGAACAAACAATGAACAGCAGTATTTTTATTAATTAAAATGATCAAGATTTATAAATACTGTAACAAATGTATTGCTCATGGTTAGTTCATGTTAACAAATGAAACGTTATTGTAAAGTGTTACCAAAGTAGCTTTAGAAAGAAATATTCTGTTTCAACATAATTTATTACACATAAACTTTAAGGCTATAATGTGGCCTTAATTTATTTTTATTTTTTTCAGAACTGCATCTAAAGTGGGATTTAGGGATATTTACACTGTTTAAAGGAGAACTCCGGTCAATTTTAACATTGAGCTCATTTTTTTGTAAATTTGGAGTGCTGTCAGTACAGAGAACAACGACAAAAATCGGTGTTGCCTACACCGTGTTATCCTCTTTTTAAAATTTGCACCCTGTTGACTTCAATGGGGCAAGTTTTAAACCTGCTTTTAGCCTCTTAACATCCTTGATGTGTCATTACAAGTGCACAGGTCATGTGAGTGATTCCTTCAGAGTCAACACGCGGTGAATCTGACTGCAGTAGATGTGCAAGATATGAATAAAAATGATGTTAATTCAGCCAGCGCTCATACCTGTATTTACATCCTGTTTTCGGCTGAAGCCCACAGTAATCGATTGTCGAGTTCACGCGCATAGGTTTAGTACGTACGATCATGCGCCCGAACTCGACAATCGACTACTGTGGACTTCAACCGAAAACAGGATGTAAATACAGGTATGTGCGCTGGCTGAAATAACATCACTTTTATTCATATATTGCACATCTACTGCAGTCAGATTCACCGTGTTCACTCTGAAGGAATCACTCACATGGCTGGGCACTTGTAATGACACATCAAGGATGTTAAGAGGCTAAAAGCGGGTTTAAAACTTGCCCCATTGAAGTCAACAGGGTGCAGATTTTAAAAAGAGGATTACACGGTGTAGGCAACACCGATTTTTGTCGTTGTTCTCTGTACTGACAGCACTCCAAATTTACAAAAAAATGAGCTCAATGTTAAAATTGACCGGAGTTCTCCTTTAATGCAGCTCAGTGGTGGCATGAATGAAAAATTATACTCTGGCAATCACTATCTTAATGAGTGAGTCATTGAATCATTCATTCACCCGACTCATTCAAACGGTTGATTCGTTCAGGATTCGTTCAGTCTTTATGAGTGAGTCTCTGAATCGATGACTCACTAAATTCGTTATAAACTGCTGTGTGTTGCTCAGAGACACGCAACAGTTCTGGTGTGGCTTTATTTCGAACTATTTTATCAGCCAAAATCTGGCAAAAACTGACAAATATTGTCTAAAAAGTAACAATATTAAATTCTTGTTTATTATATTGTTGTATAAAATTAATATCACATTTGCAATCGTGCTGATATTCAGAACAAAACTGCTCTTGCTGTGTGATATGGCTAAACTAGATCATATAATATAAATATAAGACAAAACCCATACTTGGGCATTTTTGTGCTCTCATAATCATTTCAACTGCATTCTAATAGAATTCATCACTGCATCATGATCATAAACTAAACTTTATGCAATGTTTTATTTATATTATTTATCTATAATTTATTTATATTTAGTACATAGTAGTTGAAGACACTTAATAAAGTGGGACAGCAGAGAAAGTAAAACTTTGCATCACAGAAATTCACCACTGTATTCAAATTCCTGTTTATACTGTTGTTAAATAAAATGTATATAAATATGGGGAGATGGACTTGGAAACTTTCATGCATGATGTTACTGCATGTTGGACTGCTTTTAAAACATAAAAATAACATCCAAGTTGTATTGAATTGAATAGAATTTAATTGTAGTTTTAAAAAAGGATCTTCTAACTTTGACCCTAGTTGACAATTTACCATCTTTACCATTATACATGAAGTAATATATAACCCACCGTCATCATTTTCACAGTCTTGTGTGCTTAGCAGTTTTACAACCTTTTAAGACTCTGCTGTTAATGTTTCCAGAAAGGCAGTGTTCAGCTCTCCGTATTGATGTGTGTTTGTGCAGATGGCTCTCAGTGCCGCCTCTCCGCTCTATCGCGGACTGGTTTCAGACATCGACTGCCGTTGGGGTGTGATCTCTGCATCTGTGGACGACCGGACCCGAGAGGAGAGAGGCCTGGAGGTGAGGACACCTTACACCTGCACACAAACACAACTAATGCTCAAGACTTTGGGCCATATTCATAAAGGAATAGTTTCCTTTTCAAATTGGCCTTTTTCTGGATTTCTTGCACTATGGAGCATATTACCTACTGTTTTTAAAGGGATTATTCACCCAAAAATGAAAATTAACCCATGATTTACTCACCCTCAAGCTATCATAGGTGTATATGACATTCTTCATTCAGACGATTACAATCGGAGTTATATTAAAAAATGTTCTGACTCTTCCAAGATTTATAATGGCAGTGAATGGCTGTTTCTGTTTTGAAGTCCATAAAAGTGCATCTATCCATGATAAAAGTGCATCTATCCATCATAAACGTGCATCCATTCATGATAAAAGTGCATCTATCCATGATAAAAGTGCATCTCAATCATAAAAGTACATCTATCCATGATAAAAGTGCATCTATCCATCATAAAAGTGCATCTATCCATCATAAACGTGCATCCATTCATGATAAAAGTGCATCTATCCATGATAAAAGTGCATCTCAATCATAAAAGTACATCTATCCATGATAAAAGTGCATCTATCCATGATAAAAGTGCATCTATCCATCATAAAAGTGCATCTATCCATCATAAAAGTGCATCTATCCATGATAAAAGTGAATCTGTCCATCATAAAAGTGCATCTATCCATCATAAAAGTGCATCTATCCATGATAAAAGTGCATCTATCCATGATAAAAGTGCATCTATCCATGATAAAAGTGCATCTATCCATCATAAAAGTGCATCTATCCATCATAAAAGTGCATCTATCCATGCGGAGGTTAATAAAGGCCTCCTGAAGCCAGGATGTTTTTCGAATATAACTCTGATTGTATTCGTCTGAAAGAAGAAAGTCATATACACCTAGACTCGAGGGCGAGTAAATCATGGGTAATTTTCATTTTTGGGCGAACTATCCCTTCAAGTTTTTTGGGCTTAATTCCTTCACTAAATTATATAATTTTATAATTACAGACTACATGATGATCCGTAACGCCCTCATCTACAATAGACCACCGCACGTCAGTAATAATTAGAGAGATCCCAGACCTGTGTGAATCATACATGAAACGACTCCGTTAATCATTTAGAAAGAAAACTAATCTCATCCAAATTGTCCCTTTTGAGAATTTACGAAGTGAGAACTTTGTAAGTACAAATGTTAATGTCAAGTGGCAATAAAAGCTGCATGTGTAATAATTAACAAAGCTGTCGGAAGATCTGACGGCTTCTGATGTCAACTGGTTTACAGGCTTAAGTCTTCTGAAATAAACATAGTCAAACTTCACTAATTCTGGGTCACTGAGAACAAAAATGATGCTTAAAATTGTTGATTGGCTCTAGTTTTCAAGATATGCTATTGAGTCCGTGTATATGACCCTTGCCCTGAGAATAGCGGAGGATAAGTGAGTAATAAAGATTGGGATCTCAATGACTAAAATACATCTTTGTCTGGATCTGTGAATAACTCTATGTCTGGGTTTGTACAGTACTTGCTTTTTAGGTCAAACAATGAGTGATGCAATCTGACACTAGTATTGCGTAATATATGATATGAGTTGCATCATGTTATTTCTAATAATCATAGATGATGCAGTCATAACGAAGCTTGCATCACAAACGGAAATGGAGTACATAAATGCTTGCAGACGAGAGATGCTCCATTTCATGAATACAAGAGACTAGACAAGAAGACAGGACTAAGCTATATACATAATAGTTTTTTGCTGTTTGTTTCATATAAATCTGATTTATATTACCCTTTAGCTGATTTTAACGTGCTATTACAAGTGACAAGTACTGTCAACACAATATACATAGACGTGAAATATAAATATCCTAAAATATATTGGAAACAGTAGACAATTAATTGTCATGTTCTTCACATCAAAATACATAATAAATAGCGTGGTTTATCTCTGAAGCAGACGACGACTTAAAAAATTGTAGACCAGTGTTATCAGCCAAGGCAATATCTCAAAATAGACAAATATATCAGCCAGGCCAAGCATTTTTCTCAGTTTCAAATCACTCTGGGTTTTTTTTTTTTTTTTTTTAACTACAGATGATAAAGAGGACGCTCTTCCCATGTTCATCTGTCTTTAGTGTGTAATGTTGCTGGTTGAGTATAAAAAAGGTTTCTGAACTCCTGAAACGCCTCCATTGTAGTCTTGAGTTTCTTCCGGGAACGAACACGCTCACAATATTCCTCATTATAATAATTCATGCGCAGAATAAAGGGGCGGGGCCTGGTTGAGTGAGTTAGTAGTGTGTTAAACTGGCGGTTATGGTAAGGGGCGGGACGTTTCCCAAACACACTCGAAGCACTCGACCAATCACAACACACTGCTCCAGCCGACCAATCAGAGCACAGTGTGCTTTTCAGGAGGAGGGGCTTCATAGAGACAGGAACTAAACAGAGCGTTACTGACAGACTGGGAAGAGAGGAGCCGCAACAATGGAGAATATGAGGAAAATAATCAACATTCAAGCAGGAAAACCTGTTTTAGTAGAGCCTGAAAACAGCATAAAAACTTTGTTAGGGGCGTCTTTGTTAACATTGCGTCTAAAAATGTGTCGTTCCTCCATCTTGACTGAGCTTTCAGCGTTGTTACGGAAAGACTGAAGCTGATTGGTTGGTTCTTGTCTGAAAAGTTGGGATTTTTTCTATCATTCTATAATGCTTGTCGCACATCTACATTTAGAAGGACGAACTTGAGCGCACCCAAAATGTGATGTGAACATAATATGGCCTCTTTAACATGAATTCTCTGTTTCTTTGCAGCCGCTGAAAAACAACAAATTCAAGATCAATAAATCCAGGTATGATTCGATTGACAGCTACCTCTCCTGCTGCGGCGAGAAATACAACGACATCGAGCTGACCATCGATGAGGAGATCAACAAGCAGCTCCTCGATGCAGGTGAACACACACACTGACACCCATCTACACACACACACACACACACTGACACACGTCTACATCGACCTCACTGAAGACTGTACTCACTTCTGTGTCCTGTTGAAGAGAGAAAATGTAGACGGCATCTTTGATTATAATAGGGGCTTTCGCACCGGAGGACCTTTTCATAGTTCCTAGAACTATTGAGTGGAAGTTCCCGGTTATCGGCGTGTTCGCACCGCAGGAACTAGGAACGAGTTTAGTTGTAGGAACTCCTTATGGGGGAAATAAATGAGCTCATACTCCAGAGTCGGGTCTAAACCAGCGCTATAGGATCTACAGTGATGTTAGTGTTCACCGATTGGTCGAACGCACTCGAAACACCAGCAGGCATTTTTAAAAAGCTGTGTAAACTAGGGCTGGGTACCGAGTTCGATACTTTTTAGGTACCGACCGAATTGCCTCGATACTATCGAGTATCGAAAAATGACTTGTTGTTCGGTACCAGATTTCGATACCTAAGGGGTTAACTCGTCAACGTCAGTGCTCAAACAAATACATATGAAATGCACAACGACACACCTAAAGCCGCTCACGCACATACACGCAAACTCTACACCAGGGGTGGGCAAACTACGGCCCGCGGGCCACATACGGCCCGTTAGGCTGTTTAATCCGGCCCGTCGAGTATTTAAAAAATTGTCTTAAGATCGCGTTCATTTTGCCTTTTTCTTGCAATACTTTGCGTTATATATATACATATATATATGGCGTTGCATATATTTGACAATCGGAATATCAGATATTTCATGCCATAGCTAACAAATGTAAAAAAGGAAAAATGACGTAAAAGCAGATCATCATTCATTCAGCGCTGTTGTTGCTGCGGTGTGTCACGTAACAAGCAATGACGCGTCACCATAGAAACCAAACAGACATCGCCTTAAGCGCATAGACTTGTTGCACGTTAATGTTTTTTCCTTTTTTGGAAACTCACAGAGAAAAAAATTTTTGGTAACCGCTTGCACACCTGTTTAGTTTTTCCTTTGATTTGTCTGCTATTTAGTTTCTTTGCTCCTCTGGATTTGTGGATGTATCCTTCCTGACTGATTCCGTTTACCGACCTTTATCGCCCGGCTTTCGACTACGCTCCCCTGCCTGCCATGTACATAACCCGGTTTTGTTCATTAAATGTTCTGATCTGCCTTTGCTTTTTATGTTTTATTTTATTATACCGGTACTTAAAATAAATTTGTATATTCGTTTATTTTTATTTTTTTAATTTTTTTTACAAATGTATGACTTTTGGAAGTGCAAATTGATTGCCATATGCAGTTTTAATAAAGTTGAATTAACGTAACCTTCTGTCATTTTTACTCTTCTAAGTGTAAGTTACACTTGCAGGTGCTTTGTTTCTAATTTACTGTTAGGCCCATTAAATAATAATAAGGATAAACAATATTTAAAAAGTATTGGCTATAATTATCAATTCAAATTCAAAATTAACCTCAAAACATAATGCTAAATGGGGGATATCTAGTATAAAAAATGTATTGTCAGAATGTCGTCTCTCACATTCCCGCAGTCAATTTCGTGCAGACGTTGCCACAAATGAGTTTGCTCAGCCCGATCTTATGAAAGTGCGAATACCACGAATTGTATTTGTAGTGCTTATGATACGCAGTTTATGGCGTGTAATAGGCACGCACTCCGCACCCCTAATATACCAAGGGGTTTACAGTGCGTATATGCACGCAAAAAATTACGATAAATCAAATTCGTGGTAGAGATACGCACTTTCATGAGATCGTGTTTCATAATCTGCTACTGGGCCAGCCCTCTGTCAAATTTTAAAACCCCGTGTGGCCCTTGAGCCAAAAAGTTTGCCCACCCCTGCTCTACACACACGAGACGTGCGGAATTCTCCGCTCACATACTCATGAGACGCGAGCACACACACAAACTCTCCACGCACATACTCATATATGAGACGCGAGCACACACACACAATACCCATGTGGAAAAGTCGATCAAAAGTGTGGCTACATTTCTCCAGGCTCGATGCCAACAGCGCGCGATGCAGTATTTGCGGTAAAATAATTGCTGCAAAGACGGTACCACGACAGATATGATGAAGCCCTTGACAGTGGAGTAAACATAAGAGCAGAAAGTGGCTTCGTCTTCGACTGGTAAATGAAGAGATACCTTGTTGATCACTCTGACAGTGTTTTGCAATAATAACTGAATGTACACTGCCGTTCAAAAATGTGTTGGTTAGTCAGAATTTTTTTCTGAAGGATCATGTGACACTGAAGTAATGATTTTGAAAATTCAGCTTTGACATCACAGGAATAAATTACATTTTGAAATATATTCAAATAAGATTTTAAATTGTAATACTATTTCACAATGTTACAAGTTTTACTGTATTTTTGATCAAACAAATTCAGCTTTGGTGAGCATGAGCTCTTTATAAAAAAAATGTGTTCCTTTGTGCACTGGCTAAGGAGGAGTCAAACTGAAAAAATAAAACCAAAGTTTTTCTGAGGTAATGTGTTATGTAATCTTGTTAAAATGGATTTCATAAAATTGGTATCGAAAAAAGTATCGTTCAGGAACCGGTATCGAAATCAAGGTATCGGTATTGGTATCGAAAATTTTTTTAACGATACCCAGCCTTAGTGTAAACACAGAGTATAGCCTATATATTTACTCCAGAAACTAACTATGAACATGGAAAACTGATAGATGGACCTCTTGACCTTTACGCTGAGGAGAAAACCCAACACAACCTCGAGGAGACCAAGAGAAACATGATTATGTGTTTCTGCTCAGCAACACTGGACATCAACCACACGGCATACGCTAATAACTTTTCATTACGGTCTACTTTCTATGTATAAAAGTTCTATCTAATAACATATCAGACAGGAGTGTTAGACAGATCGTACACTAATGAACACGGAGTCGTTCTCAGCGTCGTCAAAATAAAAGGCACAACAACAGGCGAGACTCACGTCACAGTTCCTACTGGCGGTGTGAACGCAACCAGGAAAACGTTCCTCGGGGAACCATTAGCTCTCGGGGAAACACTCTGGAGGCTCGTTCCTAGGACTACCCGGAGCGAAAGCCCCTGATGTGTTCGGTGTGCGGCTCTCGATGCAGACGGTGTGAAGCGGGTCTGTGCTCTCGTCAGCTCTGTTCAGTGTGTTCAAGCGCTGTTTCGCACTGTTGCAGGCATTGACAAACTGCTGGCCCAGCACATCGCACACCTCTTCATCCGAGACCCGCTGTCGCTCTTCCAGGAGAAGATTCACTTGGACGACGAGAACGAATCGGACCACTTCGAGGTATTTAAAGGAGTAGTTCACTTCAGAATTAAAATTTCCTGATGATTTACTCTCTCCCACGTCATCCAAGATCATTCCGATTCAGTGGAAAAGAAATGAAGGTTTTTGAGGAAATCATTCCAGGATGTTTCTCCATATAGTGTCTTCAATGGAGTCCAACGGGTTGAAGGTCCAAATGTGAGTTTCAGTGCAGCTTCAAAGTCTCGACACGATCCCAGTCTAGACAAACCAGCGGACATTTTAGAACAAAAATATACTTTTTAACCACAAATGCTGGTCTTGCATTAGCTGTGATGCACCACACATTACGTAATCAGGTTGAAAGGTCAAGCGTGACGTAGGAGCAAGAACAGACCCAGTGTTTACAAAATCCACGACTTCACGCATTACGTAATCAGGTTGAAAGGTCACCTTTCAACCTGATTACGTAATGCATGAAGTCGTGGACGTGCAAGACGAGCATTTGTGGTTAAAAGTATATAAATGTTTATTTTGTTTAGAAATGTCTGCTGGTTTGTCTAGATGAGACTCTTATTCCTCGGCTGGATCGTGTCGAGACTTTGAAGCTGCACTGAAACTCACATCTGGACCTTCGACCCGTTGGACCCCATTGAAGACACTATATGGAGAAACATCCTGGAATGTTTCCCTCAAAAACCTGCATTTCTTTTCCACTGAATCGGAATGATCTTGGATGACGTGGGAGAGAGTAAATCATCAGGACATTATAACTCTGAAGTGAACTAATCCTTTAAAATGAACATCTGATTTTTACTGTTCTAGCAAATTGATCAACATTAACAAACAAGAAATGTTAATGTTAGGCCAGTGTTTGCCACATAGTTGGAACGATTTGTTCATATAGCATGCGAAAATGAACTATGGTTTTATTTTGCATGTTCCAGAATCTTCAGTCAACCAACTGGCAGACAATGAGGTTCAAGCCCCCCCCTCCGAACTCTGACATCGGCTGGAGAGTCGAGTTTCGGCCCATGGAGGTATTAAACACACACACACACACACACCTGTCTGTGTGCCAAACGATGCTAGCCGACGCGACTCCACTGACTGTGTGCTTAGCCAAGCTTAGACGTATACAGGGTGTGTGTGTGTGTGTGTGTGTGTGGGAATGTTTTTGAAACGTTTTTTTGTATTCATGAAAATAAATCACGAACCACTGAGTATTTCATGCATCTGTTAATGTAACATTTATAGAATAACTACAGTGCTATGCATAAGTTTAGACACCCATGCTAAAGTTGACTAAAAAGAGGAATAAAAAATCATCTTTTGGAAATTGAACTTAATGCCTTAATTAAAAAAATTAGGAAAAATCCAACCTTTAAGGACACCAATTTTCTTTGTGAATGAATAATGTATCGTAAATAAATAAATGTTCTTCCTTAAAATACAGGGTGCATAAGTCTGGACACCCCTATGTTAAATTCCCATAGAGCCAGGCAGATTTTTATTTTTAAAGGCCAGTTACTTCATGGATCCAGGATACTATGCATCCTGATAAAGTTCCCTTGGCCTTTGGAATTAAAATAGCCCCACATCATCACATAGCCTTCACCATACCTAGAGATTGTCATGGTTTTATTTCAGTTAGCCTAATAGCTGGTTTGATTTGCATTGAGAGATGATCTTATGGAAAGTACCCCATGCCAATATGGATAAAAGCCTTATTTAACAGGCCACTGAAATTGGGTGATTATTTCATTGTCAATTAGATGTAAATGTGTGCAGCGGCACAAAGAGCTCCTGTCAGTACCGTTACTTTCAGTAGTCGAGAGCGTGTTTGAATTGAATCAGAAGCAAACACAGTAATTTGGACTAAAATATGCATTTTCTTGCATCATAAAATTTGTGCAAGAGATTACAACTATAAGGACAAACAAGCTATATGCAGCTATATTGTCATATTTACAGTGCTATGCATAAGTTTAGACACCCATGCTAAAGTTGACTAAAAAGAGGAATAAAAAATCATCTTTTGGAAATTGATCTTAATGCCTTAACTAAAATCCAACCTTTAAGGACACCAATTTTCTTTGTGAATGAATAATGTATCGTAAATAAATAAATGTTCTTCCTTAAAATACAGGGTGCATAAGTTTGGACACCCCTATGTTAAATTCCCATAGAGGCAGGCAGATTTTTATTTTTAAAGGCCAGTTACGTCATGGATCCAGGATACTATGCATCCTGATAAAGTTCCCTTGACCTCTGGAATTAAAATAGCCCCACATCATCACATAGCCTTCACCATACCTAGAGATTGGCATGGGGTACTTTCCATAAGATCATCTCTCAATGCAAATCAAACCAGCTATTAGGCTAACTGAAATAAAACCATGCCAATCTCCAGGTATGGTGAAGGCTATGTGATGATGTGGGGCTATTTTAATTCCAGAGTCCCAACCACTATTTTGGTAGTAGGTTGTCAGGTGTGCTGTGGAAAATGATCAAATTCCAAAAATATTTAAAAATAAATGCTACAAATAAATGTATTGTGTTATCATCACCAATAACATCATACTTATTGTGTTTCTACCTGACTTAAGCTCGAGTTTCACATTAAATGCGAGAACTACTTTTAATATAGCCTTATATCTAGATTTATACGCCATTTGAAGCAATGCATGTTTGTGCAATTTTGTTATATTTTTTATATAGTGTGCCATTGGATTTGGGACTTGTCCTTTACTCATCGCTCTTACACATGATAAACCTCTGAACCTCTCGTTGGTTTCATATTGGATTACATAATTGATTTCGATTTAAATTTCACATTTCAAGCTTTCTGTATAATTCTTACAGTGAATGAGGCTTGTATACAGAAAGGTTCGGTTCAGTTTTGTGAGTGCCCCAGACGGCATAAAGCTGTTTGTGTGTACTTGTTTTTTCTTTATTTTACAAAAGCATCATATTTTGTTGTTATAATGAGAGTATAAAAATAAAATGATACCCTTTACAGTTTCTAATGATGTCTTACTCTAATATGTACGACAAAAAACGACGGAGTATTTTAAGTTCTTTCCACTGTTATGAGGAAAACAATCCCAGTGTGTTCGTCGAAGGCTAATTTAACATGCTAATATTAAAATCCGATTATAGAGCAGTGCGTATCGCCACTCGGCCGGCTGTGCCAAAACACTTATTTATGAACTTCAATATTTCATACAAAATGCAATAGCACAGCATGCTGTCTCCATCCAGAAATATGACATGATCTTGACCGATATTGTGAAATTTTTGGGTTTGTTTTGAAATGCATAATTACGTAACACCATTTTTCATTTTTTTACAGGTTCAACTGACAGATTTTGAGAACTCTGCTTATGTCGTATTCATCGTTCTTCTCACCCGTGTGATCTTGTCCTATAAGCTGGATTTCCTCATTCCATTATCAAAGGTGTGTGTGTGTGTGTGTTTTACACGTTTAGCATTTTAACTGATTTATGCACAGCAGAAAAAGTGTGATTCTAGGGATGATTTTAATTGGCATGTTCTTAAAAGTAGAAATGTGCATGCAAGACACTTGTATTTTTGTAATTTTTTGCAACTCTTCTGGTTTAGGTCGATGAAAATATGAAAGTTGCCCAGAAGCGAAATGCCGTGCAAGAAGGCATGTTTTATTTTCGGAAGGACGTCTTTAAAGGTTAGTTGACAGTAAAGTTAAACGGAGGTCATTATCATTTATATCAGTGTTATATCATGTGATATTTGTGACGGTGCATGCTGGGTCCACATTTACTGTATATTAAGTGTCTTTAACTACTATGGACACATTTAAATGAATTATTTGCTTCAGTGCACTTGTGTACATACAAGTACAATATAAAAACATGTATTTAACAATAACTGCATGTAATTGATTTCTGTAACGACATCTATAATTGCACTGTTGACAGGACTTGACATTAACTCTTTTGCTCACAGTCTTGCCACAGTTTTGTTTTTGGGAAATTACATTTCATATCCCTGTATTTGTGAAAGCGAATTTAAATGGTACCGGTGTCACTCCACTGCGGGGTTGGTGGGTGTTAGTTAGTGATGGGAAGTCTGATTCTTTTCCCTGAACTGGTTCTTTCGGACTGTTTGTATCAATGAACCGGTTGATTCACCAGTTTGTTTACATAATCACACAATGATGTCACATTATTATGTTATTAAAGCTCCTAATAATGTGACCCTGGATCACAACACCAGTCACATGTCACACGGGTATATTTGTGGCAATAGCCGACAATACATTGTATGGGTCAAATATATTATTTTTCTTTTATGCCAAAAATCATGAGGATATTAAGTAAAGATCATGTTCCATGAAGATATTTTGTAAATTTCCTACCGTAAATATATAAAACATGTATTTGTGTGAGTGTTTGCAGCACAATCGTCAACATAAATGCACAACTTTAAAGGAGATTTTCTCAATGTTTCCGTTTTTTGCCACCCTCAGATTCCAGATCTTCAAATAGTTGCATCTTGGCCAAATATTGTCCTATCCTAACAAACATACATACATCACTGGAATATTAATTATTCATGCAGTTTTTAGATGAACAGCCGTTTACTGAAGTCGAAACATGTCAGCTTGTTCACCTCTCGTGAGTCTGCAGGTCTGAGTTAAAGATTTCTTGCATGATTGTGATTATCTCCAGGCTGTAACCCAGTGTTGGACCAGCCGTCCGCGGCTCAGAACGGGGTGGAGAGCGACGCCAGTGACGGGGAAGAGTTCACACTGATGAGCATCGACACCATCATCAACGGGAAGGTGTGTGTTTCTCTGCTCTCCAACCGTCTTAAGTGTGTTCCTCCGTTTGATGTGTGTGTGTGTTGTGTTCAGGAAGGGGTGTTTCACCCGTCTTTGAGGCCTCGTTTACACTGTCAGTGAATGTGACCCAATTCCGTTTTTTTGCTCATAGATCAAACAGGAAAACAATGCATGAATTTGGATATTTCGAGATCGGTTTCAGGCCTCATTCATATGTGGAAATAAATCAGATATAAATCGGATATGTGCCATTGCGACTGTCATGTAAACAGGCGGATCGGATTTTCTGAGGCATTACGTCGCCGCGGTTTAATGACGAGAGAAACCCCGACACGCTTCTGCAAAGGGACGGATGGCCCGACGAAACGTTGTGTCGTCGTAGGAGAGGAATGTAGGGCTGGGTATCGATTCAGATGTTACAAATCGATTCGATTTCGATTCGCAAGCTCTCAATTCGATTCGATTTCGATTCTCGATTCGATTCTCGATTCGATTTTCGATTCTCGATTCGATTCTCGATTAGATTCTCGATTCGATTCGATTTTCGATATCGATTCAATGAATATATATTTAATACAAATCCTATATTTATTAAAAAAAAAAGTGAACATAAGTTTACAAGTGGTTAATTAATACAAAGAAATTAAGAGCTACAAACCTGTATATTAAACTCTTTTTATTTTAGGTACACTTGTGTACATTAAAACAGAATCATATTTACCTGTGCCCTTCCTGTCTAACAGGGAGGACATAAATAGAAATGTAATAAAGTTATCAAACAGTCTGCGCTGCATTAATTATTAATTATATATACACTAATCCTTATTAAAGTTACAGAAGTTCTTTAGTCAAGAGCAGTGAGTGTTTTTCTCTGTTCCCTTTGTTCTTTGATTAACTTTAACGACAGAGATAATTAGTGGCTACTGTGTACTGTCCCTTTAAGAGCAGCCGCTGCTGACAGAGACGCGGATCTCACACGCCTCATTCTCTCACGAGTCACAACTCTTCACGTTCATCATAAGATTGCTCTTATGTTATGAAGATACTCGACAAAAAGACATTTTGGCACAATTGTGTGTTATTGTTCGTTCAAGCGCGAAAGAGAACTGTATTCTGGGCTGTCTTGTGCGCACGCACGATATTAGCGCGAGTCTTTCTGTGTGTCACAGTCAGGACATTCACAGGCAGCGCGCTCTTTTTTTGTCTTGTCGCGAATGAATGGTTTAAAAACATTTGCATGAATAAGAGAGGGATTATGTAACACTAGCCAAAGAATGACAAAAATTAACAGATGCTGCATTAATTGCGTTAACAACCCAAATTTGTTTATTTAAAAAAATCGCAGCATTTTTTTGTCATATAACTGCTTAGGATTGACAACGCGATTGCGATATGATTAAACGTGCAGCACTAGTTGAGGTTATTTTATGATTTAGATAAAACTAACATAAAATCTCACAGCATTAGCTATAAAATGGAGTTTGCAGGCCTATGAACAGTGGGGGAAAACTAATACTGGATTTTGGGTAATAGATAAATAAATATGGATAAATAAATTTGGACCCACTGCTCTTAAAGCCCGCCACCAGTCCAATCTGCTCCCGCCAGTCCTGAGATCTCTCTCACACACAATAACTGAAGCACATGTGCAATGATGGCACTGTTCGTCCTCCTCCGCCTCATAACCCTGGTGATGTTTGGCGAACTTCGCATATATCGCAGAGCATGAAGCATATTGCACGTCCGCCCATCTGTGCAAGATAATTTAACCCTTTAAGCATGCGCGATGTTTCAGATAGTATGGCAAGTGTAAACGCATGAGTCGGATATGGGTCAGAGTTGAAAGAACGTGTAAACGGACGGTCGAAAAAAATCGGATAAAGGCAACAAATCAAAATTGGGCATCAAGACCTGCAGTGTAAACGAGGCCTAAGTGTGTTCCTCCGTTTGATGTGTGTGTTGTGTTCAGGAAGGGGTGTTTCAACCGTCTTAAGTGTGTTCCTCTGTCTGATGTGTGTGTTGTGTTCAGGAAGGGGTGTTTCAACCGTCTTAAGTGTGTTCCTCTGTCTGATGTGTGTGTTGTGTTCAGGAAGGGGTGTTTCAACCGTCTTAAGTGTGTTCCTCTGTCTGATGTGTGTGTGTTGTGTTCAGGAAGGGGTGTTTCAACCGTCTTAAGTGTGTTCCTCTGTCTGATGTGTGTGTGTTGTGTTCAGGAAGGGGTGTTTCACCCATCTTTAAGTGTGTTCCTCTGTCTGATGTGTGTGTGTTGTGTTCAGGAAGGGGTGTTTCACGGGCTGATCCCGATGTTGAACAGCTACCTGGAGAACATGGAGGTGGACGTCGACACGCGGTGCACGATCCTCAACTATCTGAAACTCATTAAGAAGCGCGCCTCTGGTATGCAAATGTCTGAGTTAATCACAGTGCAGTGTTTCCACACTGATTTCTGCAATCAAGTTCTGCAGTTTGTGTTATAGATGGTGTCAGTCATAGGCTTCGATTTCGGGGGGGACGGGGGGGGGACGCGTACCCACCAGATTTCGTCATGAGTCATTTTGTACCCACCACTTTTAACTTCCGTCCATATTCATTTGACTTTTGGTTAGATTTTTTTGACTGTTTTCAGTGGTTGTGAGGAGCAATATGAGAGAGAAATGTGGTAATCATTGTCTGACCCAACAAAAAAACATTATAATATTCATTTTATTTTATTTTCCGTGTTCGCATTTATGAGGGAAAAAACAACGTGTCAGTTCTCGGTTACGGACGTGAGCGCTCTGAAAGCGGCACTAAAAGACTGCTTTAAAACTTTCACAGAGACCTCAAACAGAACAGCTGCCTTTCTTTAAAGTGAATTTCGTTTTGTATTAACTATATCTTAATTTTAATCAATGTTTCATGAACCAATTGCCTGGATTTAATAAATAAGAAGTAAATATAGCAGAATCACGACATGGAGGCGCCGGCGAGTGAACTGGAGTTCGTCTCATAAATGAACCGAAACTCAGCGAATAATGCACATTCACATTCACAGCGTATTCAGACGTATTCATAATCATTACTTTTACCGGTTCTTTGTGGCAAGCTTTATGCGTGAGGTTGTGCGCTTGAGTGCGGCTATATTGCGTAAGCTCATTATCCTGTAGGCTATATAAGTAATTAAATTAATATAAAGGGGCGATTTGTCCACGAATGACTTAAATGAACAACTAGCCTACTACTCGACTAGGAAAAAAACTTTTAGTCGGAAGCAGCCCTTATTCCACATATTTTCTAACCAGGCAACAGGACATCTGTCCTCTGTCTCTGTCCCCAGCACATTTCAAACCAAACTGACGCCCATGGTGTCAGTTCTGTGTGCTATCCATTTAGATTTTTTAACTTATGCTGATTTATTTATTTAAGATAGTGTGTTTTGTTTTTTCAAACACAGTTTTAGTTTTTTCTGTACAATCATGTGTAGTTTCTAACTGTTAAAGGGTTCTGAACTGCTGGCAAAATGGGCTTTCAAGAAAACTTGTTCCTGCGCCCCATGATGCTCTGCGTGAATTATGGGTGTAACTTCCGTTAAGCTGTAAACAATCAGTGAAAGGCTCGCTCTATGAACACGTTAAAAGTGTCACAGTGAGATGACATTAATCTACTCACCCTTCAACCATCCAACATTAAAAGGACATTTAAAAGTGTAAAAGCATCAACAAGGGATTTCAACAGACCAAATCACCCCAAAGCTCGAGTCTTCGGTTAGATATCACTGTAGTAATATACTGTATATCTGTATTATGTAACTTATGTTGCGTTAATCAAAAATGTTCATTAACTTCAGCATTACGTGACACTATTTAAAGTGATTTCCGTCATTTTGACAGATTATAAATTGCATTTACCTGTGAAAACAAACCTGGAAACAGACGTGAGGATTTGAGGAGAATAACGAGATTCTTCGTGCATTCCAGTGAATTATTAATGGAATATATCGTAAATTAAATTCGGGAGAACAGTCCACAAATGTGGAGTATATATTGGCCTTTCTCATACTTTTACAGCGGATTGTAAAGGGAAAAAAGAAAATAATCATGAGGAAAAGAAGCAGCGACTGAAAACAGCTCTTGCCGTAGATATTCTCGTTATAACGTCACGTTAAAATACCAAGTATGACGTTATTCTCACGATGTCTGAAAATAAATCATGAAGGGAAACTGACAGATCAGCTTTATTTGTAGGGCAACCATATGATTTTAAATGATTAGTTTCAGTGTTTTTGAATGGAAGTTCCCCAAACCGGAAGTGCCTCCCATAATTCAACGCGCAGTGAGATCATCAGGATTAAGGAGGATAGAGTAGAAAAGCGGAAAAAAATTGGGAAAAGGCTGTTGTTTTCAAATCAAATCAAATCAAATCAAATCAGTCAAATATCACCTTGCTTTAGTAGGAAATACTTCTTAGCAAACTTTTAGTCATTTTTGGTCACTATAGTCATTTTAGAGCAGTATCGTTCCCGGGTGAAGAACTCAGAGTAGATGTTTACTGAGTGAGTTACGTTCAGTTTCAGTGAAGATCACTAAAGGTTGCAAATCATCACAAATATGGAAAGAATCTGGAAAAAAACTGTTTATAGTCAACATTTCAAACTGGATGATCACGAACACCGTGTTTTAGTCCAAATGGAGGGGAAAACTGACAGAAACTGCTGTTCTCATGAGAGTCATGGAGCCGTCATCATCCAGCAGACTTTAGCAGTGACACAGAGAACGAGTGAACATTGTTCATCTACATAAACTACCGACTAGTGTTGTCACGATACTGGAATTTCCCACTTGAATATGATATCTTGAAAAATGTCGATATTCCATACCACAGGGAAAACTGCTGTAAATACTGTACCTCCGTTCAGATCATTTATCAGCTCAGGTTTTTGATAATTTGGCCACGTTTGTCGTAATATCTCACACACAGAACAATGGAGGCTTTATGGGGCTTTAAACTACATTTCCACAAAAAAAGTAAATAGAACAATCCAGATAAATAAAATAATAAAATAAGAACAAATAAACAAATTGTAAACGATAGCACAAATAAATACAACCGAATTAAGAGTGAACTGAAATAAACACGGATAAACTACTCGCCTGAGGAAAAACTACAGTAATGAAAGTAATCAAACGCTGGACGGTTTTCATTGTAAAAGTTAAATGGAGATTAATCCTTACAATTAAAGTTAAAGGTATTTAGTCATTTTGTGTGTGTTTGACAACACTACTACCGACATTTGTATATTATTGTACTTTAAGAATGACATACTTGATTATCTTTGTGCAGATTGATTATTTGGATGATTTTGCTCACGTTTGCTTTGGCTTTCTTGTGTTGTTCTCAGGTGAGCTGATGACTATGGCGAAGTGGATGAGGGAGTTTGTGTCCAAACACCCTCAGTACAAGCAGGACAGTGTCATTACAGACAAAATCAACTACGACCTGCTGCACAAGTGCGACCGGATCGCCAAGGGGGAGGAGAAGTGTCCCGAGCTGATCGGAGAGCCGGTGAACAGGGGGAAATAAAGCCTGCAAATCAGAGAGAAATATAAAAACAGCTCCTTTGCATGAGAGCGAAAGACCAAGTGTGTGACGGCAGTCCTGAAAATAACTAAAACTTCTATTTAAAATAGCATGAGTTGATTGCTGAGGCCAGCCAAAGGTTTGTGGAATTTGTAAATAGCAGATTTTTTTATTATTCGCAAATTATTTTAATAGCTTAAACAGATCCATGATGCAATTGTACCCGAATGTGTACATATTTCACTCCGGTCTGAGTGTGTGAGAGATTATGTAAATGTAGCAAACACTAAAATTGTACATTAGTAATATTTTCATTGTCGAAATGTAAATACTGTACTTCATCAGGCATTAACAAGTGTACTTTCTTTCTTTTTCTTTTTTTTAATGGATGAAACTGTTGATTCTTCTTCCTTTACTAAACGCATGTAGGAATTTAATTGCAGAAGGCCGTAGAAGTGTGCAGTGCATTGTGTTTTTCACTAACAAATTATGTCGGATCATTTTATTGTTTGAAGGACCGCTTCATTTATATCATGTTAGTTGAGGTTTTGCGGTTGTGTTGAGCTCTGTCCTCCACTAGAGGGCGCGGAGGGCCTTTTTTAATACAGTAATGGATAAATGAATTAGATTAACATTATGCTGTAGTTTGTTAGCTTTAATATCTGTATATGTCTTGAAATAAAGTGATTCCTGTACATATTTCAGCTTATGGAGTGGCCAACAATGCCTTTTCTAGACCTATCATTCAAGCCTTGTATCTGCAACTCTTTAAATTCATTAAATGGAATATAGTTCATTAAATCATTAGCAGTCGCTGACAGTGTCTGCCAGCTATCGATGCAATAAAAGCTGAACATATATTAAGACTTTTGCTGTGCAACTTATCAATGAACAAATTAAACATTGTGTAAAACACTGCGTACTGATGTCGGTCTTATTTACAGTTGTACAAGCATTGCAATAGCCAGTGTTCACACTATTCTGCCTATTAAAATCCTCGGACGGGCCTGAAGGAAGGCTGTATTATATAAGATCTCTTAATAACGTTCCCATGTCAGGATGTTAATCGTGTGTATTGACTGTTGTAGATTGTGTGAAATAATGTATAACGTTTGCAAATGTGATGCTTGAAGTCCCCATTGTTGTGTTGATCAGGATATCATTATATTCTGTGGAGCTAGAGAGCAATAAATAAGAGGCCGAGTGCACTTACAACTTTACATAATCACACATCGCCATCTAAACTAAGACAACAACTGCAGGATAACCCAGTTTCTACTAAAGAGGCTACATAACTCCAGTAAACTATGGAGTGCCGCAGGGATCTGTGTTAGGCCCTCTGTTATTCTCAATATATATGCTGCCACTTGGAAATATTATAAGGAAACATGGAATTAGTTTCCATTGTTATGCTGATGACACTCAAATCCTTATTTCATCACGGCCAGATGAAAACGCTAAATTATCCAAATTGACAGAGTGTGTTAAAGATATAAAAGATTGGATGACGCGCAATTTTCTTTTATTAAATCCAGACAAGACAGAGGTACTACTTATCGGTTCAAAAAACCGCCCACAAAACCTCTCACAATACAACTTTAACATAGTAGGATGTCCTGTTACTTTATCCTCTACAGTAAAAGACCTGGCTGTTATACTAGACTGCAACCTGTCTTTTGAAAATCATATTTCATATGTTAAAAAAACAGCCTTTTTCCACCTTAGAAACATTGCTAAGCTACGTAACATGCTATCAGTTTCTGATGCAGAAAAGCTAGTTCATGCATTCATGACCTCGAGACTAGATTACTGTAATGCTTTATTAGCTGGTTGTCCTGCATCCTCAATAAACAAGATACAGTTAGTCCAAAATGCCGCCGCCAGAGTTCTTACTAGATCAAGAAAATATGATCATATAACACCTATTCTATCATCTCTACATTGGTTACCTATAAAGTCACGTATTAATTACAAGGTATTGCTACTGACTTATAAAGCCCTAAACGGCTTAGCTCCAGTCTATTTAACGGATCTTCTATCGCCCTATAATCCATCGCGCTCTTTAAGATCACTAAATTCGAGGCTTTTGGTCACACCTAGGATATCCAGATCCACCAAAGGAGGGAGAGCATTTTCACATTTAGCTCCAAAACTCTGGAATAGCCTTCCTGATACTGTTCGTTGCTCAGACTCGCTCTCCCAGTTTAAAACTAGATTAAAGACGCATCTCTTCAGCCAGGCATTCATATAATATTTTTAATCTTACAGTTAAATCCGACCTCTAGTTCATAAACGCCAGAGGAGAACTGGCCCCCGACTGAGCCTGGGTTCTCCCAAGGTTTTGTTTTTCTCCATTAGGTCCTGATGGAGTTTTTTGGTTCCTTGCCACTGTTGCCTTTGGCTTGCTCAGTTGGGGATATTTAATTTAATTTTATCAATCAATAAATTCCACTAGAAACAAACCTTGTTGTATTATTTTAATTTAATACTGTGAAGCTGCTTTGATACAATCTGTATTGTGAAAAGCGCTATACAAATATATTTGACTTGACTTGATAACACAAATGAAATCAAAATGAGTTTTTTTGGCTTTTAGTATGAATATGTTAGCCTTAGTGTTGTCTATACACTAGTTTGTTCAAAAATCATATTTAGATGATTTATTCAGAACTTCGTTTCACTTTCTGCCAATATGGATCAGTGATTTTGATGACATCACTCTGCACTTCAGCTTCTCATTAGATATTCTGTCCAATCAAATGCTCTCTGGAATCTGAAGCTCCGCCCCCTACATTATAAACAGAAGCCGCAGCTGTTGGTCACTTGTTCACATATTTTCTATTTTCTACATGGTGAATATCATATAGTCCACTATATGGACAGGGAACGATTCAGACAGTGTAAATACGCTTTCCATTTGCGCGAATGAAGTCTGGTTTGACGATAGTGTCACATGAACCGCCGAAGCTTCGATCCAGAGACACGACACACAGAGCGGATCATATGAGCGAGTCGCAGAACAGAAAACGTATCAGACTCGTTTGAGTTCTGCACAGAATCCTTTATTATAAAGATATATGGAGGAGATTAGGAGGAGAAACAGTTCAAGATTAGGAGGAAACTGCAGCTTTAACAAACTCAACGGCTCAGCCCGAACTGTGATATAACTAAACGCTATTGGCTGTTTACTAAAAGGGGAGGGGCTGTTCGATATGCCCCGCCCTGTCTTCCTGTATAAGTGGAAATTCTGTCAACACACTGAATAATGCTGTCAGTTTCAAAGCACTTTCACTGGGACTTTAAGAGGATCTTTAAAATATTATATGCTAAATAATAGGACTTTGTATCTCTGCATCATAAAGAGTCATCACACTGAACTATGATCCAGATAGACCAGAGATCACTTATATGTATGACCGTCTTTTAATGCTTACCGACATTTTTGTTCAACAAAATACCATAAACATTCACAAGAGCGTGGGGGGAACTTACAATATCTATATAAAAAGAATAATTATTAACCAAAGACAAAAAAAATGACATGTCTGCGTGACATCTGTGGCACTTTCGCTGTGATTGTTCCCTTCAATCAATAATGATAGGGTCACAATTCAATATGATAATTGAATCCTACTATTTTTTTGCAGTTCCCTTCAAAATGGACCACGTGATGCGCTCGATACATGAGAGCAGCGCTGTGATTGGCCAGGTCTGGTTCCACGTGAGAGCAGCGCTGTGATTGGTCAGTTCTAACTTCAGATGAATGGGGTGACTTCAGTTCCTGCAACAGTTCACGCCTTGTAAAAAAATAACATAATAAAAATAATATTTATTAAAACGCGCTGTCAGAACGCGCGCTTTCCTCTTAGAACGCCATAATGGAATTCAGAACGGATGCATTTACGTTCTAACACAAGTGACGACATTTCGAATGTGAATAACGTTACGTCACCACTCGAAAAGTTTGTTTTCCTGATATTATAAACGTTCCGAACAGAAGCTGTTGTCGTGCTCGAAGAAAGCGTGTCTGATCACTCTTTAATGTGCAGATGAAGTGAAGTGCGCGCAGACTTTGCCCTCGCGCGTTCCGTTATACGCATCAGTTTAAAGGCGGACTACAGTCACTCATGACGCTCTTTACTTCCCGAGGTCTTTCCACGCGTTCTCACTGACGACACACCCGCACAGCACTGAGCCCCGAGGAGAACATAACCGATATCCGAGAACACTCAAGGTAAGGTTCACAACGCTAACGAGATTTAAACACACAAATGTCATCTGAAAGTGCGCGTTCTGGGGCCGAATGACGCGCGTGACCTCGCGAACGCGGACGCGCCGAGCATCATATGACTTTATTAAAGATTAGAAGTGCTTGGGATTTGATAATGTCCTGTGAAGCCGATCAAGACTTTGATTCTCGGTTCTGAATGCTCTTGAGATGTGTAGGCTAGTGTCAGTTTTGGATCATATGTTGTATAAAAGCAATATGCGAATGAGTGACAGCAGTCCTGCTGTGTGACATGCTATAATTCATCACGTTTTAATTTAATATAATGTCATTTCATTTTAAAGCTATCATTGTATATTGGTTTCTGAGTGTATTAGCCTATATGTCCAAATTGAAATCATAGTCATCATGCACAAGTAAAAATTAAAACTTAATAATGAATGTGTGGTTATACTGCCAGTTTGGCATTAAGAGATTAATTGGTACCATTTTTATACATCATAATATTTTAATTAAACACCTTTCAAGAACCCTAAAATCAAAAGAAAGAAAATTAAGCCTATTTGTTGGACCTACTTTTTGTTTTTGACATTGACAGTTTCCTTCCTCTTACGTAGGCTGTGAAATGTAGCCTATCTATATATTCTTCTATATCTTCTATATTCTTATATATTTGAAATAAATAGTGTGTCTGAGCCATTTTTTTCTGTGTGGGTTTGAGCCATTGTGTTGTGTAAAGAGCTCTTGTATCCGTGATAAGTCCTCGTCTGCACATCTGATGGAGTGAAACATGCCTGATGTTAATCTCCATTCCTCTGTGCTCGTGTTCTCTTATGGTTAGTCCCGCTGGGAAAGTGTTCCTGGATTAGGGATCTTTATACGCACCATTTCTTGACCTTTTCTGAGCTACAAACAAGCAAATAAAGAGCAATAAACGTGATGGATGGTAGTCTTTGCTGTAGGCGGCCATTTTTATTGCTGTAATCAATACGTGTCCCAGCAAGGATTTATTAAGTTAACTTCAATTGACTTTTAACGAGTTTTATTATGTTCTAGGACTTTCTCAGACGCCTTAAATGTGTGTGTGAAAATAATCCTCCTATGATTTTGTCTTGAAGGTTGAAGATGGAGGCCATTAACCACAGAGTTAACACTTACATCGAGTCTTGGATGGGACCCCGGGGTAAGACCAATACTGAGCTTTACAACTCGTCTTTCTTTATGTTGTGTTCCTGAATCCTACAAACAGAACTTATTTTAACTTTATTTTCATAGCTTAAACCATATTAGTGCACGCTGATGATTTTAATAATGTCTCACACAGCCAAGAATGGGGTTCTGCTTTGCTAATCTGGCAAACTTTGACAAATCCAATGATTATTTTATCCTGAAAGTGCTCATTGTATCAACCCAGTATCTTGTAAACTTGTGCTTCAGACTGAAAATAATAATTAGTAAAAATAATAATGAGAACACCACATACTGTGCCAGTCAATTATTGGAAACTGTATGAATCAATCAGATTGGAAGCAATTATAGTTTCAGTCTGTATCTGCTGTAAATGGAAGTGTGTTTCCATTTAAAACGGTAATTGCGACCTTTATCAGAATTGCTATTGCGAGTTTTTTTACTGTAAGTCCAAATGATGAGATATAAACTCACAATTCTGAGAAGAAAAGTCAGATTTGTGAGATATCTACTAGCAATTGTGAGAGAAAAAGTCTAAATTACTTATATTTTCTGGAGAAGAAACAAGCTTCCATAGCAGTGCGGAGGCAAAATGGGATTTGTGGAAAAATCAGCATTATAAAATTCTGATCGGATGAACTGATTAAAAAGCATCTTTTTATTTTTGATCATTTTCACAACACTTTCATGGGCCCCAGTGTATTTTGTTGTATGAATATCTGAACCAAAAAAAAAAAACATATATATGGGTCAATGACGTGACGGGTCATTTTTTTTTGTCCAAAGGCCTTAATAATAATAAAAAAACAAATATATAACATCCAAAGTATGTAAGGTACTACAACTTGATCTCTTTTACTGAATCCAAAAGGTTTTAATTATATTTTACTACATATAAAGGTATTTTAAAGATTTTGAAGTGTCAAAAGGTCATTCGGTAAAACCGATATAGTAAATATTTAAATGGAATAATATTGTTTTTAATAACTAAAGGAACTACAATAATACAAATATAAAGCAGATAAGGCTCTTTTTTTTCTCCTTTCCCTGTGCAATGTTTTACTTGAATATGTTGGAGTGTTTAGAGTAGTCCAATAAATGATTACATTTATGAGATCAGTGATAATGTTTTTTAATATTTCTTCTGTGGTCCACACTATATACTATCTCAACATCAATGTCAAATCAGTTTTTAACTTTCAAATCAGTGGTTAAACCAAATGACTTTTTTGGTGACATCTTGTAAAAAATGACAAAAAACAGTGTTAATTGATTGTACAAACCACAAAATCTTATTGTTAACACCTAGGTAAACTAAAAAAAATGGTTTCAAATATAGTTATATCTCCATTCTATTTTTTTTACAATTTTTAAAAACCTTATTCGTCAATGACCCATATATATATATAAAATGTACTGTAGTCAACATTTGAAGTGGATCAAAAAAGTTCATCAAAGTTGTTTAAGACAAGAATTTGTCAACTCGTAAAATATGTACGATTTAGCAAAATTTCATTTGAGTGCGGTGATATGAATTGGTACGGACTGCCGTGAGACGGGGTTTGTATAACAGTGAAACACGTGTTGAGGACGCTTGTGCTCTCTCATTCACAGATCCTCGGGTCAAAGGATGGCTTCTGCTGGAGAACTACATCCCCACGGTTACCTTCACCGTTCTGTACCTTCTGATTGTGTGGATGGGACCGAAATACATGAAGAACCGAAAGCCGTACTCGTGCAGAGCTGTGCTGGTGCCGTATAACCTCTGCCTGACGCTCCTGTCGCTCTACATGTTCTACGAGGTGCGTTCCCGATCAGCAACACACGCTTCATATGAAGCCGTCACGTCATGAGCGAGCGCGTTTGATATACAGTCAAACCAAAGACCATTCAGACACCAGATATCATTTTACTAGTGGGTGCACGACACTATAGTTCATTTATGTAAGTGAGAAGAGCAAAATAAAGTAAACTGTGACATATTATACCCAGAAACTCTTCATACAAGCGACTACAAGTAAAATTTATAAACATTTGAGACCAAATATTATTCAGACACTTTGAGCTGAGCATGTTTTGCTGAAGTGTGTTTTCTTTAATTGCTAATGCTCTTTTTACACACAGACTGAACTAAATGAAGCATTGCTTGGTGATTGGTTGGGCTAAACTGGTATTATCTAATTGTGTAGTTAAATTTAACAGCTGACAGATATTCAACATAATTCATGTGTGAGACAGTCTAACAGAAGGACGGACAAAACCAGTGAAACATCAACTGAGTTCTGCTCATATTTCATAACCATTTTCTAAACTATAGCGAATAAACTGTGATAATGTTGAAGGTGTCTGAATAGATTTTGGTTTGACTGTATTTTAAAGTACTGTGAGGACATACTGTAATTTTCAAAAGTCGAAACTTCCTTTTCCAGTCCGTTCTCATGACCGTCTGCATCAACGACGTCACTTGAGTGATCAGAAACTTGCCATTTCCAGTCATAGGGAGGTAATGTTACCCCTAAACACCAGAAAAACTACGACGAGGGTCGTTTCAGTGCAGATTAAGTTATGAATCTGTCAGTCCGTAGCTGATAGTTCACATGCAACAGGGAAAAAATATGGTTTGTTTAAAATCTAAAATCAGAAATGGGGCAGAAAACGGACATGAAAAAGAAAATATGAATGACAATACGCACAATATTATAGACTCCTTTGAAGTTTTCCCCTTGAATGATTCTCCTTGAATGAATAGGACAAAAGTAAAAACTCAAAATATTAAAGAAAAACTATAATAGCATCTCATTGACACTAAACTCAACCCTGTATTTTGTTGTTTTGTTCTGGAGTGCTTTCAAATGCCTTCACTCCTGAAAGCTTGCATCCCCATTGATTTTATGCTGTAACAGATGTTACACAATCGAGATATTTGATTGTGCTCAGGACATGCACTTTGATACTGATGATTTTACTTTTTGGAAACTGAGCCGGTTTGATATGTCACAGTCCATGTTCACCTGAAGGTTCAGAGTCCTCCTTGCCTCACGCGCTCTCTCCACGCCGTCTGCATTGCAACACTCACACACTGTCTGGCTGTCCAAATAAGCACACAGATATATGAGCTACCAGCTCTCTTATATCACGGCCATCGATGACCTTAAAGCTGTTTTACTGCAGCATCAGTGGAGAAAGAACAAAACCTCTCGGCTGCACATGCCCGTGTCTTCTCTTAAAGAGACAGTTCGCCCCCAAAAAAGTGAAAGTCGTTTACTCATCGTCATTTCACTCCAAACCCATACAGTAAATCATTATAGGAAATAAATACAGGCATTTTTAATGAAACCTGATTGATTTCTGTCCCTCCATTGAAAGTCTATTAACCCATTGATGCTTCAAAGAGTTCAGATCGTAAAAGTAACCCGTGTGAATCAAGTGGTTTAATCCAAGTTTTCTGAAGTCACGATTGCTTTATATGAACAGATTTAGGCTTTTATTCACATAATATCAGTGATCATACATGGAGCTCATCAAATATGGTCAACGAAAGCTCAAACGTTCTTGCATGACAGAACTTTATCCGTTTTAAAGTTATTGTCGTCTTTATGTTGTAAGTTCAGTGTTTGTCCAATCAGTTTGGTGATTTGGTTTCACAATAATCTTCACTTAATTAATGTAAACATTTCATTCCTTAACATTTCAAGTATACTTTAACAGTTAGCTCAAGTGTGCTTATAAATTAACATCAACAAATACAGTATTATTAATAATACCTAATCCATTAAAGTCAATATAAAATCCAATTGGACAATTCTTGTTTTTTTATGCATTCCAGTGTGTATTATAAATGATTAATCTGTGCACATCAATATTGTTTTAAATTCATGTGCCTCATAATTAGAGGTGGCTTTTGCAATTCGGAGGCTTGTTTTATTATCTTTATGTTTTAATAAAGTTATCTCATATTTCACTCTTAAAGGTATAGTGGAGGATTTTCCCGAATTTTAGAAAAGAACCGCCCTCTCCACTTTTTGAAAAGATGCACATGCGCAACACTCTACCTGCTCCCGAGAGGGAACGCCTATTAAACGTGTGCACGAGAGAGCGTGCACGAGCCTTTCTCCTCGTGCACGCTCTGTTTACAAGTTGCTGTCGGCATGGCTCATACAAGTAGCCTGGGAAAACCCAGACAATTCAGATTTGCTCTGCAAGTAGTCTGGCAAAGAGCTCATTCAAGCCCATTTCCATGGCCTAGAAATCGCGGCACCAATCAGAAACGTTGAGGCGGGCTTTACACAATGACGATCGCTCTGATTGGTTTTTGGTCTATCCAGTTGTGCCCAGAGGCATTTGAGCGACGTCCGTTCAACTTTTAAATGCATTATTATATTCAAATTGCAAACACATGAGGAAAGTCTCCATGAAAGACCCACTGGCAGATGAACGGTTCTCTACATTTCTCTCCGAAACAGTAGGAAATTAAATTAGATTTAATAGAGGATTTTAACTGTGACGAGATGATTGACAGGGCAGTTTTAGTGACAGGATGCACGCGACAGATCCGTCCGATAAAGATGACGAAGTAGTATGTCCCAAAGCTTGCCTACTTTTTTGCTACACATTCAAAAGTAAATACCATTACTTCACAAAAAGAGTACATACTTTTATGGCGTAGTGGAACTTAGGAGAATTGGGACACAGCATATGGCTTTACACGATGACGATCGCTCTGATTGAGCGACATCCGTTGGTGACGCCCCTTTGGAAATGATTTGTCTATGGAGCTTTGCCAGTTACTACTGAGAATGGTCTGGTTTTAACCAGGCTATCATACAAGCCTACTTTCCAAAAGAAGATTTGCACTATTATGTTGCAAATTAAAAACTAACTCAAAAACATTCATGCAAGACAAAATGTCAAATGCCCTTCCGTGTTTTATTTACTTATTCTACTGATCGATCGAGTGAGGACTCAAGACATGATCTGCAATGGAGAAGTAGCTTGTTGCAGTTGTGTAATAAATACTATGGTGAACACATTGGAATTATCAAAAATGAACATTTCAGCGTGAGACCTTTTACCATTTGGTCATAAGGCTACTTTAGACAAATTGAGATGTTTACCGTGTCTGCGTGTGCCAGGGCTAGCATCGCTAATCATAGCTTACATGAACTTTTACTAGCAGTGATTTGAAATGGATTTCTCCAAATAGCATGCCAAACTTTACCTGTCGAGTAGAAACTTCGCGACTGAGGCATCAGTGGGAAGCCCAACCTGTGCTTTTAGCTTTTAGGCCACGCCAGCGTGTGAAATATTCTCCCAAAAACACTCTTTCTTCAGAGGCCTTCTTCTTGTCATACAATTCGTAGACACTTTGTCTCTTGCGACCCTCAGACATTTTGAAAAAACCCGGTGAGAACGGCGAGCTTCAATGAATGGCTGAAACCGTAGCTCACCACACATATACACCTGAAAGTGCGCATGCGCAGAAAGGACGAGCACGTACGACGGCCTTACGTAAACACATCACCAGAATGATTGACAACTAGGAGGACCAATAGTCTTGATGATCCACCCGGAGAAAGAAAATCCTCCACTATACCTTTAATAGTCTATTTATAAATGCAGTCTATGTACCATGCATGCATTATATTTATTCTATCTATGATTTTATTTAAATATGAAACTAAAACCACCATTAGGTGGCTGCAAATCATTTTCTTTAACGAGTGAGTTATTATATATGATATTTTTATTATTATTATTAGTCAGACGATTTAAAACGGCAGATTTATTCAGTGACAAAGCAGTCAGTTTGAATAAGGAAATGGTTAAACCTTTCACTGGTTAAAGTTTCCACAGTCATTGCATGTGCTGCACTTGCCATTTAGTTTTATTAGATTGTGTTTATTTATCTATTTGCCTTTTTTAGAATTTGAAAGATAATAAAGATATTGTTCGATTAGTGAGATCTCGGATTGAAGTCTTTGAAAACCAAGAAAGCGGTGCTTGAAAAGTCCTGGAATTTAATTTGACAGTATCTGTACGACCCCTGTAAATGCCCATCTCCCCTCCGCTGATCCCGCTGTGTGTCGGGAGCCGTGGGAGCGCCGGAGCGTCTGTAAGTTATCAGATCGAGTGAGAAACGAGGCGAGTCGGAGAGTAAGAGCTGGGACTGTGTTTCAGGCATTTCAGTCTCTCTAACAGCGAAATCAACCCGCTGACCCCGAGACGCTCCGGGACAGAGCAATCAGGGCGACACCGGGACCGTTCACGTCCCCTGAATGTCCTAGAGGTTATTTTAGTAGAGATGTCCTCTTCTGAACGCCGTCGTCACCTGTAACACGAGGTCAGGCGATAATGAGAACATTTCTGAGGTTTAGGAGGATTTATGCAGTTTACAGGGGACAGATGTGCAGCTTTCATTCTGCATTTGCTTAAAAAAAAAAACGTTAGCAGAAAGAACAAGGACATTATTCAGAATGAGACAATGAACAATGACACATTAGAGGCTCATGGGAGATTTGACTGGGGTCTGAGAGGTGAGAACAAGGTCATGGAAGCACTTTTGTTCCACTTTCTGCAGAGGTCAGCAGTAAAATCTCTGTGCACCAGCGGTACACCTGTGAGCCTCCGCGTCGGCTCAGATCGGGAATATATGCAGACTTACCTACATAAGATGACCCCTGTGAGCTTAGATCCATTTGATGGCTTGTTTGTTGAAATTGCAAGAAAGATTGTGATTGATAGCAAGCATCGAATGCTTTGAGCCGTATGCCATCGGTTTTCAGCAACGGTGCGCATGCTATGAATTAATTCGTTATACTAACAGGGAACGTTCTCAGAACTTGAGCGTTCTCTCGAAGTTATGAACAAATGTTCTTCCAGTAGCGCTAATAAAACGTTTGTTTAGTGTTGTCTGGTCTTTAACTCTTTCTTTCCCAGCGTTTAAAAAAAAAACGCTTTTGATCATTTTCACAAAACGTTCATGACCCCAAAATATTTTGTTGTATTAATATCTGAACATTAAATATATCAAAAGAAAGAACAAAGTTTTTTGGGGGCTTTTTTTCTGTTTTGTTTTTATTTAAGCTTCATGCATTTTTATTTTTATTTTTTATTTTTTTATCAACACTTGAATGTTGGTCAGTTTCATTAAAAAAAGCAAATATTCTGTTGAATGTTTGATCATCACATTATTAGGGCTGGGAATTGATTAAAAAAAATTAACTAATTAATCGCACAATTTTATTTGTGAGAAAAATCGCATTTCCCCCAAACTTGTAATCATCAATATTTAAATGTAGAATCACTAATTAAATTAAACAACACACCAAAAAAAAAGGGGAAAAAAAGAAAAATGTCCACACAAATTGGACAGAAAATAGCCCTATATTAAAATATTAAACATCAATATATAAATATATTATTCTTCATTCAATTCTATGCAACATACTCAGATTTGACAGATTTATTTTTTGACGAATTATCAAAATAACGTATAGTCCTACAAAGCTATTATTACCAGAGCATGTGATCAGAGCAGGTCATTTTACCGTTGTTGCCCATCATGGCTATACCAGCTCAGCAAACAGAAGTCTACTACTGAGAAATGTCACGTTATTTGAGCGGACTTTGCTTTTCCAGTGCGTGATCGGTACATGACTGGAGCATTTGGGCCGTTAACGACAGAGCAGAACGCGCAGCGCAAACACGAAGCGGAACATTGAGCAGAGAGCGCAGCGCGCGCACACACACACACACGCACATAGCAGAAAAGACCCGCTCGTGAAGTTACTAAACAAGCTGCGCGAGAATGAAGCCTGATCGCCGAACACGGAGGGGCAGAAAATCATTAAAACGAGGCAAAAAAAAAAGTGTTGCGTCAATTGCGTTATTTTTTTTTTTTAATGCGTTAAACATCTCAAATTAATCGCAAAGATTAACGTATTAATTCCCCCAGCCCTACACATTATTTTACTTGTGCGTAAGAAATACTTCTATCGCTTGTTTCTGCGTCGTCTTCTCCTGTTTTGATCAGGAGATTCTGCCCTCTGTCAGTAGATGTGTAATAGCGCCCCCTACAGTATAACTGTGGAAACACGGATAGCTGGAGAACTCCGTCAGTGGCGGGGAAAGAGTTAATAATGTTCTCAATGTTAGCACAAAAAAACGTATAGGTCATTCATGGAATGTTTTATTGCTGAAACATTTTAAAGTAAATGTTTTTAAAAATGTTACGACTTGTTTCAGAACGTTCAGAGAACAAAGTAACATGTTTGCAGAATGATCGACTGGAACGTTCCCTTAATGTTCGCATAACTCCTCAAAATTTCGACTCCCTGTGGTGAAAATCCAGCTTTTAATGTTGTTTATGTGTCTATATGGTGTTTTTAATCTGCTTTAAGGACAAAGCATGTGTAAATTCATAAGTCGACACCATTGCTGAGTATTTCCTCCTTAAAACTGCAGTGAACCAAAGACAGTCTCAAACACACGCTTTGAAATCGCTGGTGTTTCTGACGTCACAAACTACCTTGTAACCAATCAGATCAACGTGTGATCGTCAACCAGTGGATCTCTGAGCTGAGTGAGTGAGTGGAGGCGGGGCTCATTTGCATATTCATAGAACCGCGCATACTAAATGAGGCGAGAGTGTCGAGTTACAGCAGAATGCATGTTGTTCACCGGGTGTGTTGTGTTAGTGTAAACTGATCCTCTCTGCTCCACAGCTACTTCCACAAATGTGTTTGGTATTGTGAATCCTGATTAAAGTGGTGTTGAGTTTATCATTTACTCTGTTGTCCTTCTGTCTCCACAGCTGGTAATGTCAGTGTATCAAGGCGGATACAACTTCTTCTGCCAGGACACACACAGTGCAGGAGAGGCCGACACCAGGGTAACACAACCAACTGAGCTTCACATGCATGAGATCACACAATATTATATAAAACATTCGATATTATACAATGCAGTACACACAAAAGAAAGGATACATACGATATTCTCCATTCTGTTAGAGAATGGCCCTGTCCCAACTGGGACCCGCAGCGCTCACTATCACACTCTTCCTCAGAGTCTGCACTTCTGAAACATCAAACCACAAACGCGACTCCCTGCAGTCTCGTGGACTCTTTATTATCATTGTTTCATTAAAAAGACATAGCTGCATATATAAAGTAATAGACCAGTGACACATACACACTAGAGATGCGGCCGCGGATGACGTGACGAAAAATGATATTTTAATGAAATTCGGGCGGGTTGACATCGGGGTGAGTAAATTATCAGCAAAACTTTTTTTGAAAGTGAACTAATCCTTTAAAACACGCATCTCTAATACACACAAGTACACACAGAGAGGAGGAAAAAAAACGGCTGTATAGATATAATTGTACAGGTACAGTAATAATTTTAATGAATAGGTTATTCCATTGTGATATAGCATTATTTTTTTTATGTGATTAAAAAAAAAAGTAAAAGAGTGATTAATAGTGAAACAATCATCATCATAATAATAATATTTGTAGTAATATTAGTAATAATTAGGGCTGGGTATTGACAGAAATTTCACAATTCGATTCGATTTCGATTATTTTGGATATCAGGTGCAATACATTGCAAATCTTCTCAAGGAAAACAAATCTCTTAACTAATGCTGTAAACTATGGGAGTCAGTTGTAGCCTATAGTCTTCATTAGCCTACTATAATATTGAAGGTAAAAAATAATGGATTTGTATACAAACACTTAAAATACACTTATTTATTTTTATAATAATAAAGTTACATGAAATTATATAAAAATTTAAATGGTGTCTGTCATAAACTTTCCAGATTTATTCAAACATGCATTAAATATTGAAGAACATTAAAAATTATAATGAATATGTAATATGGTGCATATATTTAACAAAATCCTCCTCTCTAGATATAATTTTTCTCGCTGACTATGACTAATGAGTTTATGGTCACTGGATATATGTTTTTTCTGAGGTAAATGTGACGTTACATGACATTGTTTACAAGCTGTTTTACTGACGTCTTTCCACGGTTGAAACACTGATTGAGTGATTCCATGTGACATGATACGGACTTCAATAAGTTGTACTCTTTTAACACACTTTCAGAAGCTCATTCATGTTTATTTCGCGCTGTAACTGGTGTTATTAAGGCGGAAGAGAAGATCATGTGCTTCTCTAGAGCTGAGCCAGAGCGATCTCACGCCACAGCGCCAAAACGGTATTTGTTTTTGAATTTCGTAAGAAAATGGACGTAATTTGAAATCTGACACTTTGTTTCATATCAATAATAACAAATCACAAAGATTATTGCGATTTATTGGATGGGATGCGCGCAACAATGATCCATTCATTCATCAACTGAAAACAGGATGACTAATCGATTCTTGGGATTTAAGAATCGATATCGTTTCATAAAAATGTGAATCCATTAAAATCGAGAAATCGATATTTTTTACTCAGCCCTAGTAATAATATTAGTGGCCGTAGTTGAAGCAGCAGTGATTAACGGTAATATTAACAACACTAATACTGACTAATAATAATAATATAATTGCAGACTATCTCTAACTCTCTAGTTCTGGGAAGACTCGTGGACTTAACGACACTTTAGTGAGTCCACAAGAGCGTAAGTGCACGTGTGCCATTTGGGACGGGGCCGATATCTCCAAAGTTCTCCAGTAGTTCTCTTCCCTGTGTTACTGTATTGTTAGCTAGGATTAGAAGGAGTGATTCCTGAAGACTCTGGATCATCTGGTTCGACTCACTACATGGAGTCGCCTCATGATCCACAGCATTAGACTATGAGGGTTTATCATTTAAAGATATATCCGAGAGCAAACGCTGGTCTGATGATATGATGGATTCACAGTTGTGGATTGGTCAGTGTCATTTCTCAAACATGTGCCGCCGGTGCTGGTCAGGCGAGGACAGGAGGATCTGTAGCAGCAAACGTTTATTTATATTTACTAACCAAAGTGGAGAAAAAACAAGCGTAAAGGCTTTGAAAACCAAAGACAATACTTGACAAAGGAACTGAGGAAACCGAGGGCGTTACATACTCAGGAAAATGAGGAACTAGACCAGATACAGGTGAGCCAAACCAGTTAACAGATCAATGGAAGAGGAAACCAGTGGAACAAAGAACACAGGAAGCCCAAACGTACACTTCAGCATGCTTTTAAAAAGAGGGAAATATTGTGCTTTAAAATAATATACCTAAATGCAAACTGAATTTAATGTTTTTGAAGACATGAAATTAAATAAAAATGTAGGGTAACACTTTATTTTACAGTGTCCTTGTGATATGTTACATGTACTTACCATAGTAATAACAGTAAATTATGCATAATTACATGCAACGTGATTATGTAGTATAAAGTTGCTAAATAAATGCAGTTAGCTGAACTTCAGTGGGCTTTTTTGAGCCAGAAGGGTCTTTTATATGTAATTTCATTATTTAAGTGTGTTCTGACAAGCATTTATGGTAAATTAAAATTTTAAAAATGTCAAAAAAAAAAAAAAAAAAAAGTTAAATATATTTGTAATTGTGTTTGTAATGATGAAGTTGCAATTTAAACTTTGAACATAATAGTGAATGAACCCCTAAAGTTAAAATTATAATCTAGTACTTTGCATGTAATTTGACATTACAAAGTACACTTAAGTGGCCTTTTATTTCAATAATGTTAGATTATCTGCACGTACACTTAAGTTTAGTGCACATTTCATGATGTTATGCTATTATAAAAAGTGGGACAGTGCAACGATTAATCACATCCAAAAATAGAAGTTTACATAATAAATGGGTGTGTACTGTGTATAATTATTTTGTATATATATAAACACACACACATGCATGTATGTATTTAAGGAAAATTTGATGTGCCATCTGATATTTTCTTCTAGAATGATCATTTTTATCAAGCTCGTATATTTAAGTTCAATAGTTTCACTTAAATGGCAATGCAAATTACCTATTAATTGTCATTTAAGTGAAATTACTTAACTTAAATATACAAGCTTTATAAAAATGATCATTCTAGAAGAAAATTTCAGATGGCACTTAGAGGCTTTTGCTTCTGAACTCTTCATATATAATATAATATAATATAATATAATATAATATAATATAATATAATATAATATAATAAATATATATTATGTAAACACAAACTTTTATTTTGGTTGTGATTAATCGTTGCACTGCCCTAATAAAAAGCTTTCGTTTTAACAGCATTGTATTTTGATGTTAAGTGTATAGAGAATGTATAGAGTGAAAATCAGAAGTGGACTGAGAATCAATGAATTCTTATCAGTTCCCACTCCTGACTCCTGTACAGAATGATGAGGCTAAATGATTGTCTTTTATTCCCTCCTCAGATGATTCATGTACTTTGGTGGTATTACTTCTCCAAACTCATCGAGTTTATGGACACGTTCTTCTTCATCCTGAGGAAGAACAACCACCAGATCACGTTCCTGCACGTGTACCATCACGCCAGCATGCTCAACATCTGGTGGTTCGTGATGAACTGGGTGCCGTGTGGACACTGTGAGTTCCTCAGACTCAGACGCTTATGCTGCATATTATATGCTGAATTATTCAGATGCATAAAAACAAACCCACACAGAACAGGGTAAAAGTGCTTGTCTTTAAATAACTGCTTGCGTTATGTAACATGGTATTTAAAGGAGTGTATTCACTCAATCTCTGGCATTAAAGGGATAGTTCATCCACAAATGAAAATTAGCCCATCATTTAAAAAATATCCTGGCTCTTACAAGCTTTATAATGGCAGTGACTGGCTGTTTCTGTTTTGAAGTCCATAAACTTTTATGATGGATAGATGCACTTTTATGATGGACAGATGCACTTTTATGATGGATAGATGCACTTTTATGATGATAGATGCACTTTGGGATGATAGATGCACTTTTATGATGGATAGATGGACTTTTATGATGGATAGATGGATGATAGATGCACTTTTATGATGGATAGATGGACTTTTATGATGGATAGATGGACTTTTATGATGGATAGATGGACTTTTATGATGATAGATGCACTTTTATGATGGATAGATGCACTTTTATGATGATAGATGCACTTTTATGATGGATAGATGGATGATAGATGCACTTTTATGATGGATAGATGGACTTTTATGATGGATAGATGGACTTTTATGATGGATAGATGGACTTTTATGATGGATAGATGCACTTTTATGATGGATAGATGCACTTTTATGATGATAGATGCACTTTTATGATGAATAGATGCACTTTTATGATGAATAGATGCACTTTTATGATGAATAGATGCACTTTTATGATGGATAGATGCACTTTTATGATGATAGATGCACTTTTATCATGGATGGATGCATTTTTATGATGGATAGATGCACTTTTATGATGAATAGATGCACTTTTATGATGATAGATGCACTTTTATCATGGATGGATGCATTTTTATGATGGATAGATGCACTTTTATGATGAATAGATGCACTTTTATGGACTTAAAAACAGAAACAGCAATTCACTGCCATTTATAAAGCTTGGAAGAGCCAGGACATTTTTTAATATAACTGATTGTATTCGTCTGAAAGAAGAATGTCATATACACCTCGGATGGCTTCAGGGTGAGTAAATCATGGGCTAATTTTCATTTTTGGGTGAACAATCCCATCACTTCTTAGAATAGATTGTGGATACTGATCATGGATTGAAGTGCGTAGTGCTGGATGTTCATGCAAAAACGTGGTTGAACTTGGCTTATGCCATATTTACAATGCAAATGTGGCACAGAAGCGCTTCTGTAGAGGCAGTGGCTCTGAGGTGAACAAGAACATCAACTTAGCAGAGCAGAAAACAATACGTAAGCGTAGACAATAGAGGACAAGCCACAAACTCAAACTGAAGGCTTAAACACAACCACGGAAATGAGAACTAAACCAGACACAGACAACCATAGAAACGACAACTCAGGAAACAGGAACTAAGAAACGTGAAACTAACACACTTAAGGTGTGTCCACACTTCGCTTGGTCCGATGTGGTGACAAATTGGGTATTCCCTCAAATCGTCTCCGTTAGGAAATGAAAGTGATCCCATTGGCTCAAATTACTTTTAATAGGTACTCTCTTTAGTTCCTGATTACAATTCCTACAAAAACATGTTTTGATAAAAGTTGTTTTAACTATGGTATAATGTAGGGTGACCAAATGTCCTCTTTTGCCCGGACATGTCCACTTTTTACATACTGTCCGGGGGTGGGGTGGGGGGTGGTTTCACTGTTTGTCATGGGAGCATTACTGTAAGTGTGTATTTTAAATTGACTGGTGCTTTTGCCTTCGCACACAAAACATATGAAACCGGCTTCAGCCTCGCCCCCGGTTGTTATAAACAGCGCGTTCCTCAGCGGCTCGAAGCAGAGAGCACGTCAGAAAACAGAGGCGTGTGTGTGTGTGTGTGTGTGTGTGTGTGTGTGTGTGTGTGTGTGTGTGTGTGTGTGTGTGTTTTCGTTTAGGTCGGGATCTGTGTAAAGCAGAATGCATGACCTGCAAAGCTGGCACGTACATGTCAGTGTCAGATAAAGGTGCTAGCGACCTAGAAGCCCACATAAGGAAAGTACAGGCTACAAGAGAACATCAGGAGGATTGAAATAGTCTTTTACTGAAAATAGTGTAGTAGATTTTTTTTTTTTTTTTTTTTAACCTATGGCCATGAAAAGAAACCGTGTCATGTAAAAGGTGTTAAAAGCGAAACTATATATTTTTTATATTATTCTATTGTTGCGGGCCAAACATTGAATGGACAGGATGTATTACTTTATGCATTAAAGTACAATAACATAGTTGCAAGGTTGTGAATGCATTTGTCAAGTATTTTTAGATGTATTCACCCCCCACCCCTTAACCACGCCTCCTCAAACCACGCCCCCACCCTTAACCACGACTCCCCAAACCACGCCCCCACCCCTTAACCACGCCTCCTCAAACCACACCCCCACCACTTAACCACGCCTCCTCAAACCACGCCCCCACCCCTTAACCACGCCGCCTCAAACCACGCCCTCACCCCTTCACCACGCCTCCTCAAACCACGCCCCCACCCCTTAACCACGCCGCCTCAAACCACGCCCCCACCCCTTAACCACGACTCCCCAAACCACGCCCCCACCCCTTAACCATGCCTACCCAAACCACGCCTCCCCAAACCACGCCCCCACCCCTAAACACGTCTCCTCAAACCACGCCCCCACCCCTTAGCCATGCCTACCCAAACCACGCCCCCACCCCTTAACCACGCCTCTTCAAACCACGCCCCCACCCCTAACTACGCCTCCCCAAACCACGTCCCCACCCCTTAACCACACCTCTTCAAACTACGCCCCCACCCCTTAACCATGCCTACCCAAACCACGCCCCCACCCCTTAACCACGCCTCTTCAAACCACGCCCCACCCCTTAACCACGACTCCTCAAACCACACCCCCACCCCTTAACCACGCCTCCCCCCACCCCTTAACCACGCCTCCTCAAACCACGCCCCCACCCCTTAACCACACTTCATCAAACCAGTTGCTCTTACCCTACATGTATTCACAATCATCTTTAATGCAAGTACGAGTTCAATTGTGTTAAATGTCAAAATATTTCAGTTATAAAAAGAACTAATAATAATAATAATAATAATAATAATAGCCTAAGTGAATAATTGAACATTACATAATGAATTAATTAATAGTTTAATCAAGTGAAAGAAATTACGTACAATTTGTTTTATTATGCACTATATAGTAAGCTATACATATTTTAAATTATTATCCTTCTTATGTACTTAGTATTATCATTAACTGATAGTTGATGGAGATCCGATTTCGCGGAAGGACCTGATTTGTCACGACACCTGACCAAAAAAAAAATTTCATCCTGGTCCGCTTAGCGTTCACATTGGCATTTTAACACCGAACCTTCACCGTTCACAACCTGATTGGTCGGTTTTACGACGTCTATTTCGCTACAGAACTGAACATCCAGAACAATGCTGTGTTCTGGGATAAATGCGCTCGCTGTGTGTGTGCGTAGCTACAGATGATGGTATTCTGACCAGCTGAGAACTCGTGAAGTCAAAACAGTGTCAGGAATCCCTCCATCACACACACACACACACACACACACACACACACACACACACACACACACACACACAGATCTGCTGCGAGGAGACGCGGTTCTGAACTGTAATGGGCAACATTACAACTATGACGAGAAAAACAGGTTTGATTTAGCGTTCTGGGGCCGTATTCACAAAGCATTTTATCTTACCACTAGGAGTACTCCTAAATCACACTAAAAGATTTTAGCAAGGAGTTTTCTCTTAAAAGTTATTCACAACGCCTTTCAGACCTACTCTTAGTAAAGAAAAATGACAACTCCTAAACTAAGAGTGAGTCTTCGTTGCTATGGATGACGTCATTACTCATGCACGAGCTTGACTGAAGTGACCACCTTCATTGGCTGATGATTGTAACGCGGGAATGATGCCAAACCCCTCCCCTACGATGATGAGTGACAGGTGACAGGTCTGAGGATGCGTGCGCTACACAAGTAGTGCGAAGGACGGAAGATGATGAATAACTGAATAAATAGCCTAAATGAATAAAGAGTAAGGCAAAACAAATAGCCTAGTAGCCTAATGAAACATATGGATTGATGCAATATCTTTGCAACATTATTGAATTAATCTGTCACTATATGCCTCTGCCTACGTTTGCAAAGAGAAGAACATTTTAATTTGATTCACAATGAAACGTTACAATTAGTTTACATGCAGTGAGTAGCCTAGTTTTGGTTGTTGTTGGTGGCGTTATTGCATCCCTAGTTATGCCTACAATGCAGAATTGTTCCCTCGCGATTGGAAGCCCCTGTAGCGCCGCACACGCATTTCGAAATGCCACAAAAAGCGGTTTGTGAAGGTCTTAGTGAGTTAGGAGTCCTTTCGACTTCTTTTAAGCTGTCCCAGGCTTAGGTGCTACTTTTAGGGCTAAAATGCTTCGTGATTTACTCTTAGTGAAAAAAATTAAGAGTCCTAAAGTTACGAGTGACACGCCCATTATTTTTAGGAGTTGCTCCTAAATTCGCCAGTTAGGAGCTACTTTTAGCCTTAAAAATCTTTGTGAATACGGCCGCTGTTCTTTTTAGGGTCGCATCTTGTGACATCATGTCCTGTCTTTGGTCCGTGTTGTGTTCATATTTCATTCGAACCGCACCAGATTTGATTTAGAAGCGGATCGAGTCTCATCTCTTCAGCGTTTAGATCCTCTTGTTCGGTGGCTCCAGGATTCAGACGTCAGTGTTCACTGTTATTCAGATGAACTGCACTAATAGAGCAATCGCACCAGAGTCCGCTTTAATCCAAGTGTGAACACAACCTAAGAGTTCATTTTTACGTTTTACTCTTATTCTGGGTTTTCATGGTCATGGAGAACCTGAAAAAAAAAAAAGAATATGGTAATTTCAGGCCTGGAAAAACAAGTGAGTCAAAAGCCCTATTCAGACGGGACTAGTTTCACAGGGGGACGTTAGAGAAATTTCTGTTTCACAGACGTACTTTGAGATTTTAATCCTGTCCGAATCTGCCATGTCTGTCTTTTTCTCACACGACCTCTGTAAAAATTCCAGAGCAAATGACCTACTGTTTTTCGTCAAACTCGGCGGTCCTCAGAGAACTCTAATCCCGTCCGAATGCGAATGTCTGTGATTGCCCAAAATGTTTTTTTCCAAAACACTTTTTCTTGTGTGTTTTGGTCAACGTGAACTACCGTACAATCTCTCGCTATCGCGCCGGTATTGAAGTTTCTGCTTTTTGCGCACCGATAATGGATGTAGATGTGTTCGGTACATGCGAAGAAATAAAAAAATGAAATCAACAAGAAGAGCCAAATCACGTAAACTGTTAAGACTGGCTACTGTAATATCAGTTTCAGGTAAGATTACTTTCATTTCTGCACTTCATTACATTACGAGTAAATTATATAAGTTAAAACTTTTTATTCCAGTGGGTTTATTATAAGAACCCAGCTCTATAAAATCATGATGATAATGTATGTTTACTTTTTTTATACTACAATTTTTATAAAATGTTTTCAAAACACTAAATACGTTAGGACGTTTTACTTTATATTTAAAAGGGCTTAATTTTAAATGTATTTAATTTCAAAATACATTTGATCAATACGCAATCCACGCATTCTGAACACGTGATCTTCTGCAACGCCCACATGTAAAACACAGACACTCCTACCTCGGCAATAAACACGGAGATGTTAGTCCCGTCCGAATAGGGCTTTAGAACATACTTTTGAACAAAATCTGGTGTTCTGAAGTTTGTTTCAGTCGTTTAAAACTGATGGTCAGGTCAAACTTCTGTTCAGCATCTTCAAACTTCCATGATTAATGTGTGTGTGTGTGTGTGTGTGTGTGTGTCTCTGAGACTCCTCCTCCTTTGAGCTGTAAATCTTCATCTGGTTCAGACGCGAGAAATACGTGAACGCACTGGAGAGCCGCTTTATGGTTGAAACTGAATTGTAATTATAAATGAAATTCTGATTCCTGAAATGAAGAACTTTGCAACACTGACACAGTTTTTCCCTGTTTAATGCTGTAAGAATAATTTCCAGCTCGCGCTCGTCCATATAATCGCGCCAGAGCTCGGTTTAATCGAACTAAACATGCCAAGTGTGAACACACACTAAACAAGTCCTTGTCAAACAGAAACAGATCAGGCTACATGTTACAAATAGATAGTGGTTATTGATGGTGGATTGAGGTGTGTAACGCTGGCTATTAGTGCAGAAACATGGTTGAAACCACCATTAGAATAAATCTGGTGTGTTGAATGATATGTAATGATGTTTCTTCTCTCTTCATCAGCGTATTTCGGCGCCTCGTTTAACAGCTTCATCCACGTGCTGATGTACTCGTATTACGGGCTCTCCGCCGTGCCGGCCATCAGACCGTATCTGTGGTGGAAGAAGTACATCACTCAAGGCCAGCTGGCAAGTGCACGCTTTACCACATTCATCTCTCTCTGGCTCTCACTTCATTATAATAACAAGTGCTTTGCTGTAATGGAAGATGTGGTCACTGCTACGAGAGTCTAATAGCTGAAGCAATCATCCTCAGACAGAGTTTATAATCAGTGGGATGCAAAGCTTTGAGTCGGTGACTTTAACATGTGTGCAACTGTTCACTAGTAAGATGTCCTAGTATGATTTTAAAATAATATACTCTACCGTTCAAAGGTTTCAAATGGGTCAAGATGTATCAATAATACAGCAATATTGTGAAATAGTATTACAATTAATAACGGCTGTGAATATATAGTAAAGTGTAATTTATTCCTGTGATCAAAGCTGAATGTTCAGCATCATTACTCCAGTCTTCAGTGTCACATGATCCTTCAGAAATCACTCTAATATGATGATTTGATGCTTAAGAAACATTTATGATTATTACAGTTGTGCTGCTTCATATTTGTGTGAAAAACGTGACCCTTTTTTTCAAGATTTGTTTGATAAATAGAAAGTTCAAACGAGAAATAGTTATTTAACTCTTTCCTCGCCAGTGTTTTTTAAAAAAGTTGGCCATTTTCACAAAACTGCCCTCAGAATATTTTGTTGTATGAATATCAGATATGCTCTTAAATGCTTATGATCGTGTCATTTTGATTACTTATCCTCCTGAGACCCAGAAAAAAAAAGTTTGTTGAATTTAGTTTTTTTCCATGTCATCACATTGTTTAGAGCACAATAAACAAATGGTAAAAAAAAACATTTTTGAAAAATAATATTTTATTCATACGTTATGCTATGTCCTCTGTAGTGGACGCCAGGACTAAGTTGTTTAAAAAATAAAATGACATGAAATTATATGTATAGGCAAAAACAATGGGATTTTTTTTCAATTACCAATAAATTTTGGGGTTTCAGGATTTTTTTTAACCAAAATTTGTATAAAGATTATTCTCAACTATGTTATGAAAGAAATAATGGAATGAATTGATACACCATTTTACTTTATGCAATATGTGGGTAAAATGGCCATAAATTAATATTCCCATTCAATGCAATGTATCTATACACTGTATCTAATTTGCACATTAATGTGTTCTTGGAGCAACATTTAATGAAAAAAGAAGTGTAATAATTGGAGTAATAATTGGCATTAATTGGAGTAATAATATCTAATATTTCATAGGAATATTGATGTATAATTTATTTCCATATTCACTTGTTATGTCTCCTAAAATGCCTGATAAACATGATTTAAGTCCTGATGTCTCTACAGTGGACACGTATGAAATCAACGCCCTGTTCTGTAACAGAAAGTATTTTTTTTATTTGAAACCCCTTAACATTTTCCTGAGATGTTGTTTTATGAAATACAATTTGAAAAGTAGTCCAATTTAAATTATAATTACAATATATTATCATATTTCCATAAGAATGCTACATTTGATCACTAAATTAATGTCAGACATTTTTAAAGACCAAGGAGAAGTTGTTTTCATGGTGAAACCTCCAAACATTTGGTGTCTCTGGAAAGTCCTGAATGTGCTCTTTACAGGACACCCAGGTTGTGTCATGTGACATGTATGATGTCAGAGAAATTCACTAAAATATAATGTCCACTACAGTGGACAAAAGTCTATTCTTGGGTCCCCCAGGAGGATATGCTATCGCTTGTTTCTGCGTCGTCTTGTCCTGTGTTTTGATCAGGAGATTCTGATCAGGAGATTCTGCACTCTTTCAGTAGATGTGTAATAGCGCCCCCTACAGTATAACAGTGGAAACACGGATAGCTGGAGAACTCCCGTCACTGAGACGAAGAGTTAAAACGGAAATCTCTTGCAACATTATGAATGTCTTTTGATCAATTTAATGCGTCCTTGCTGAATAAAAGTAAAAAGCAAAGCTTTTGAACGGTAGTGTATAGATTATAATGGTTGCATTTGCCAGAATTTGGACTTTTTTTAAGCTAACTTTGTTTAGCTAATGGAAGAATCGATGACTGATTGCTGTTTTCTCTCAGGTCCAGTTCGTCCTGACCATGTTCCAGACATCTTGTGCTGTGGTTTGGCCATGTGGGTTCCCAATGGGCTGGCTGTATTTCCAAATCTCTTATTGCATGACTCTTATCTTGCTCTTCTCAAACTTCTACATACAGGTAAACAAGTTCTCATTTTGGCATAAAGAAAGAATATAATGGAGCGAATGTAAAACGTTCCCTTTCTTTGCTCCACAGACCTATAAGAGACACGCGGGATCTCGGAAGACCGATCACCCGAACGGATCGATAAACGGCCACGCTAACGGCGTAACGTCCAACGAGAAGGTGAAGTACAGGAAACCACGCGCGGATTGACGGCCCCGTCGCTGATATCAACGCAGTAGAAGAGCTACATGTATGTGTGTCATCTTACCGCGCTAAAGCCATTTAATCCTTAAGAGACTCCTTACATGTTTGCACACTGCAACTTCATGTTATTCATATTGAATCCAAAAAATTAGGAAAAGAGAGCTACAATTAGGGTCCAAGTTAGTACGTCTCAGGCGTCTAGAGTATTTTTGTTTTTCATATATTTTTCTTGAAATATAAAGACGGCTAACCTTATTACTGTACTCATTTGCACTGGTGTTTTCACTTAACTTGTTTGTAGACATAGAGTTGACCAAATATACAGCGGTATGCCACACACACACACACTCTTATAGCCTATGCAATGTGTCTTTACCATACAGACAGATGATCTTACGGTCAATAGATGATAATACGAAACAGTCAGGAGAATTTATGGAAGATAATCAGTTTTATTGACTGTTAATTGATTGTTTAGTGAATTAGAGTAAGTTTACAAAAGAAAATGGACTGTTTATTTAATGTTAACACTGATTTAGCATAGTTTGTTGTTAGCGCTGTACTGGACAGGGGAATCTCATTAAAACATATCCATTTCATTCCAACTTACACATTTTTGGTGTGTTTCTCACTATTCCCATCCCAAATTTTTTTTTTTTTTAAAGTATTACAGTAAAAGCTTTACTGTAACATGTAATGACTAAGATTATTTGGTGACATTTTACAATAAGGTTACAGTAGTTAACTACATTAACTTTTAAAGCATTTATTAATCTTAGCTAATGCTCATTTTTGAACATTTACTAAATCTTTATTAGAATCCAAAGTTGTATCTGTTAATATTATTCACTGGACCTGAGCTAAAATGAACAGTTGCATGTTTGATGAGTAAATACTGAATCAAGCGTATTGCTCATCGCTAGTTAATGCATTAACTAACGGGACCTTATTGTAAAGTCTAACAGATTCTTTCCCTTCCCAAATGTGGTCAAATTTCATAAACACAGTCACAACTTTAATTAGATTTAGGGTTGAAACATTAGCCAGGCATTAGAGATTGATCCATCAGTCCTGTGCATGCAGCGATGAATATATAAAATAAATAAACAGATCACTAATATATACTTGTTTGTTGTATATTAAACTGGCGTCTGCAGATATCAGTGTCTGTCTAATGTCTCTTCTGTTTTAACCGGCTGCAAAAGAGAAGCTGTGAATAGATTACTTTTTATTTTCTGGTGTCAAAAATGTCATAATGAACCCGTAGTTCAGCATGTCGCTTTAGTGAACAACGACAGCACGTGCATTAGCTCTGAAACACGTTCCTGTGAGGCTGCGTGAAAAAGCTTGCGTCAGTTCGTGTAGGAAATGAGCACAACTCGGCCTGTGCCGTCTTGAGTCACTGAAAACATGAAATCAACATGTTTCGACAGGTTAACGCTCTCTGTGCCAGCATTCCAGACATTGTTAAGCAACGGTTATTTTGTTTGTTTGAACAGTTTCCTCAATCTAGCCGGCTGATTCTTTGTCATTTAAGTGTGTTAAAGTTAAACCACTAGCATTGAACCGCAGGAAATCAATACTTGTGTAACATTGATGTGTCATTAATATATCCTTATCAGTTATTGCTGTTAATAAACAAGCCATGCTCTCTGTTAGTGTCCAGTTTAGTTGGAAAAGTGATATCTTGCATTAACTGTGATACTTCTCTGATAAACAATGTAACGCTGTTAATTGATGCTTTTGGTCCCATCCAGCGTACAAGATAACATTTGCTATTAATACAGAAGAGAATTAATGAGGTGTATCACTGTATCACTATTAATACGGGAAGGGTTAACAGACACAATACCAATAAAGTGATTTTTATTTGGAGATAAATTTGTGCCAGTGTTTGATTTAAGGGATTTGAAACTTGAATATTTGAATATTGAAAGGTGTTTTTTTTTTTTACCCCAATTCAACTATTATAAATGGCTTCTTGCCGACAGTACAAATAAATGCAATCAATTGGAATAAAAATAGAAAACACAAATAAACAGTAAACAAATTAATCCTTATTAATCTAGCAATATTAATCCGCAGTTATTATAACGTGGTGTCTGCTTACAGCGAGTGCTAATAGTCTGCTTTGTTGGCGGAGGCCGTTTACACTGACTCCTCCCACCATTGTCTGATCGAGCCGGACAAAATCACAAAAGAAATCCTGCTGAGAACAGGATCAGCATGTTGAGTGGATGGAGGTGAGGTCACTAGTGGGCGTTCATGGATGACATTTACTGATGTTGTAGACACCGAATCCTTTTTTTAAGGGAAAAGACTAAACTGAAACGTAATCAGTGCATAAAATGCTTCATATCAAAGATTAACGAGAAACAGCGGGTGCGTTTTGCCATCGCTGCTATTTTATCTGTGGCGAAAGTGCAACCGCTGGTCAATCTGGGTTCACGAAAGCATTCAGTCAGCACAGCAAGTTCCACTGTATTTACACAGAGACAACATAAATTACACACTCTCAATGGGGCGGTACCCTTTCAAAAGAGCATATTAGTACCTTAAAGGCACATATTGGTACCAAAAGTGTGCAAATTAGTTCCTAAATGGTATATTGTAACCTTTTTTTTTTAAAGAGTACCGTCCCTGTGACAGCTTTTGTACCATTTTTTTTCTGAGAGTACAGGGAAGTTGCTGAATAACTTCTCCATCTTGCCAATAACTCCACCACAGGATGTAGCAGCTAATGGCTTCAAAAACGTTAGCACAAAAACATGACATTGATCATGCAACTTGTTTTTTTAAATGTTTTAGTCTAACGTCTTTTAAATCTTATTCCTTGTTTCAGGATGTTCAGAAAACATTCAAATGTAATGTTCCCGTAATATCTGCAACATTTTAAAATGGAATGTTCCTTCAACATCCGCTCATCCAAGAAATAACTTTTTTTAAAACATTCAGAAATAGGCAAATGTTTTCATAACTTAATGGGAATGTTAGCAAAATGTTCTTAGAACATATTTTTGTTAGATGGGTGTATATATATACTCACCTAAAGGATTATTAGGAACACCTGTTCAATTTCTCATTAATGCAATTATCTAATCAACCAATCACATGGCAGTTGCTTCAATGCATTTAGGGGTGTGGTCCTGGTCAAGACAATCTCCTGAACTCCAAACTGAATGTCAGAATGGGGAAGAAAGGTGATTTAAGCAATTTCGAGCGTGGCATGGTTGTTTGTGCCAGACGGGCCGGTCTGAGTATTTCACTGAGTATTTCACTGAGTATCTGCTCAGTTACTGGGATTTTCACGCACAACCATTTCTAGGGTTTACAAAGAGTGGTGTGAAAAGGGAAAAACATCCAGTATGCGGCAGTCCTGTGGGCGAAAATGCCTTGTTGATGCTAGAGGTCAGAGGAGAATGGGCAGACTGATTCAAGCTGATAGAAGAGCAACTTTGACTGAAATAACCACTCGTTACAACCGAGGTATGCAGCAAAGCATTTGTGAAGCCACAACACGCACAACCTTGAGGCGGATGGGCTACAACAGCAGAAGACCCCACCGGGTACCACTCATCTCCACTACAAATAGGAAAAAGAGGCTACAATTTGCACGAGCTCACCAAAATTGGACAGTTGAAGACTGGAAAAATGTTGCCTGGTCTGATGAGTCTCGATTTCTGTTGAGACATTCAGATGGTAGAGTCAGAATTTGGCGTAAACAGAATGAGAACATGGATCCATCATGCCTTGTTACCACTGTGCAGGCTGGTGGTGGTGGTGTAATGGTGTGGGGGATGTTTTCTTGGTACACTTTAGGCCCCTTAGTGCCAATTGGGCATCGTTTAAATGCCACGGCCTACCTGAGCATTGTTTCTGACCATGTCCATCCCTTTATGACCACCATGTGCCCATCCTCTGATGGCTACTTCCAGCAGGATAATGCACCATGTCACAAAGCTCGAATCATTTCAAATTGGTTTCTTGAACATGACAATGAGTTCACTGTACTAAAATGGCCCCCACAGTCACCAGATCTCAACCCAATAGAGCATCTTTGGGATGTGGTGGAACGGGAGCTTCGTGCCCTGGATGCGCATCCCACAAATCTCCATCAACTGCAAGATGCTATCCTATCAATATGGGCCAACATTTCTAAAGAATGCTTTCAGCACCTTGTTGAATCAATGCCACGTAGAATTAAGGCAGTTCTGAAGGCGAAAGGGGGTCAAACACAGTATTAGTATGGTGTTCCTAATAATCCTTTAGGTGAGTGTGTATATATATATATATATATATATATATATATATATATATATATATATATATATATATATATATATATATATATATATATATATATATATATATATATATAGACATAGACATAGATAGATACATAATACAGACATATCTAGATATAAAGAACATATGAGTAGAGTTTTGAAATTATTCAACCCCCATTGCAAATCAGGTTTATTGGCACAAATATAAAGACTTTCAGCAGTTTGCAATGAATTGTAAGGACCACCCATTGGCCCAATGACGGAGTCCAACGGCCTGGGCGAAGGTATAATGCGTGTATGTCTTTTCAGCGCTCCAGTGAAGTTCACTTAATTTATTGGAATTTAGTTTCAATATTACTTTAGCTCTACGCTTAATCTGACTCCAATTTCAAATGATAATCAAATTTAGATTGTGTTTCTGATTAGAAAATAGTCATAATATAAATTATGAATTCATTTAGATCTTTGATTATTCTGAGCATCTCATAATTTCAAATATTCATTCCTTAAGGACCTGGTGTCGCTTTGAGACGTCAACGCCGCGAATGTGCGCTCACGATCACAAACTAGCCAGTTCTGAAATAGTCAGAGGATGCAGTGCGAACTATTTTCCTACTATGCAACTATGCACTTTTATGATGCAACGTGCTAAGTCAGTGATAGTCAGAAATCTGAAGGTCTCCTTGATGATGTGCCCCATGCTCCATTCATAGTGCCTTCGGTTTGATCTATCCTGGACAGAGATTTGCGGAAACACCAGACTGCACTTAATCTACTAGTAAATAATGATTTCTGAAAAATGCAGAATAAATCAAGATGTAACATTTATTTGTCAGGTAAATGTATCATGCCAATTACACAAGTGATTAAAAGCCACTTCATAAATAATAAATACATGACATCAATTACTCAAAGATGACTCTAAAAGTAAGCAATGCATTCCTGACAGAGACACACAGTGGTGTGTGTGTGTGTTCAACAGGAAAACACTGAAACATCACTGTATATGGGGGATGATCCTGGTTAAAGGGTCCCAAAGACTGCTCTGTCACCTACCCAGACCAGAACAAAAGGGTTGTACTAATATTTTGGGGTCAATCCATGTACCCCAGGGGGTAAAACCTGGTTTCGGGAGATATCTTGAAGAGACATCACCCAGAGATTCTCCTAAGTTCTCAATCTTTCTCATTAAACCAATGACTGCAATGAAATTAAGACCATTTTACCAATCGCACTGAGATGCTTAAAATGATACCAAACATGAAAAGGAAAAACAATAGATTCACAAGATACATCATATGTGATATATAGACATTCTTAGTGAACTTTTGGTGACTTGACTCGAGGGGGGAGGAAGGGTGGAAGGAGAGGGGGATGCAGAGATAAGGTAGGAGAAAAGTTTGGACAGGACAATGTCCTGTGATCTTTCTTTGCGATCCTGTGTCCAGGGTGCGTTTTATTGCTTTATTGCACGGTGAGTTTTGTCTTAGCAGGAAAATCAGTCCTTACAGAACAAATCAAACATAAGGCAATGAAATGGCTCTACACAACAAATGTTTCAAGTGGTTTTCAAAATTATTCAACCTCTTCTACCAAGGACTAAAGATGCTTGCCATGGCCTCCAGTTCAGTAATATTCTTGGGTTTGCGAGCTGCAACCGCCGCCTTCAAATCCCACCAGAGATTTTCTATGGGGTTCAAGTCACTGGCCACTGTAGAATCCTCCAGAACTTCTTCTGAAACCAAGCATTGGTGGAATTCGAGTTATGCTTGGGATCATTGTCTTGTTGGAAGGTCCGATGACGCCCAATCTTCAGCATCTTCACTGACGGCATGACGTTTTCTCCTAGGTTTCCTGATACTTCAATAAATCCATCTGCTCTTCCACACACTGCAGGTTTCCAGTGCCAGAGGATGTAAAGCAGCCCCAGAGCATCACGAGCCCCACCATGGTTAACTGTAGATGTTCTTTTCAGCATATGCTTCATTCTTCTTCCTCCAGACATATACCACTGATCCATATGGCCGAAAAGTAAAAAAACAAATCATCGCTCCACAGAACAGAATCTCAAAACCTCTGTGGCTTATTTATATGATTTTGATCAAATTGGAGCCAACTTTTCTTGTGCTTTTGGTCAGTAGTGGTGTACGTATTGGAGTTCTGGCATGCGTTTACTACGAGCCTTACTGTACTGCTCAAACCTTTTGCACCAGGTCTTTTGCATTCATTTGAGGGTTTTTCTGAACCAGCCTTCTCATAAATCTGGTTGCAGCCGTTGACAGCTTCCTTTTTTCTGCCATGTCTAGTGTAACCACTGTTCCTTTAACTTTGAAGGGTGATGATGTCTTCTTAGTCACTTAGGCCTCGTTTACACTGCCAGTGAAATGTGACCCAATTTCGATTTTTTTTCCCCGACGCACATCTGCAAAGGGACGGATGGCCAGACGAAACGTTGTGTCGTCGTAGGAGAGGAATGTGGACAGGGGCACGGGAAGTGTTTTCACAGGATTGTAAATGTAATGAAATTTTTTGTTCATTTACATTATTCATTTTAAGCATTTAGTAATTTATTTGTAATAAACAATTAACTGGGCTATTTAAAAAGTGCTAGGACTATTTACATGTTCAATTATATATTTAAAACATACGCGCAGAGAGTGACGTGATATTGCGTTGCGTGTGCAACGAAAGAATTCGTCCGCAGCCGCTCAAAAAAGAAAAAGAAAATCGTCCACAGCTGCTCTACTCCTGAGCGCAACTCCACTGTCAGTGTTGTGTAAGTACAGGCTCTAGGCAGTGTTTTTGTGTGTTCATTTCTATTTCCTGTCGCTGTGCAGGCTCTTTATTGTATAACAGTGAACAGCCCAATAACCCCTTAATTTAAGGCTTTATTTATGTGCCGTAGATCAGTCCGTTGCATTACGAATGAAAGCAGTATCAATAATGTCAAATATGTGATGTGCAGTCAAGTTCGGGTGTGTGTATGCTGAGTGTTCTCACCGATAGGCTACGCTTGTGATTCGTGGAGTTTTAACGAGTTTTATAGACATTGTTTCTTATTCAAAAGTGGTGTTTGGCAACTTCGCATATCGCAGAGCAAGAGAATTTAACCCTTTAAGCATGCGCAATTTGTTTAAGATAGTAGGCTAGCCTATGGCAAGTGTAAACACATGAATCGGATATGGGTCACAATTTAAAGAACGTGTAAACAGACAGTCAAAAAAATCGGATATAGGCAACAAATCAGAATTGGGCATCAAGACCTGCAGTGTAAACGAGGCCTTACTTAGCCAGTTCACATATTTCATGTTTTCTAGCTCAAACACACCTGTTGCAGCTAATGAAGCCCTTGATTAATTGCATCAGGTGTGCTTGAGACAACACCTGTTTTCAACTTGCAGATTTGTGCTACTATGAGGGATTATATTCAGGGGGGTTGAATAACTTTGAGACTGCAGAGGTCATTAAAAGTTGCATTTTCATTTGAATTTGACGAAACCACTTGAAACAATTGTGTTGAGCTATTTCAATTACTTTTGTTTGATTTGTTCATTGCAAACAGCTGAAAGTCTGTAATTTTTTGTGAATAAACCTGATATGCAATGGGGGGTTAATAATTTTGATTACGTCTGTATATAGAGATGTAGATTGATATTTGTACAAATCAAATGTTCCCAGTGAGAATGAATCCTCAGACACCAGGCAAGAGCATGTAGATTGCTGTCAATGACGCTTCTTGCTCAGAACCCATCATGTTAAATGCAGGAGAAATGGTAGAGGTGATATCAGCAGATGGCACCAACTCTCAAATAAGAACTAAGACCTGCCACTACACAACAAAATACACTGAGGCTGCATCCGAAATCTTAGGCAGCTGACTTGTTGTCTCGCTGTCTTATTAGGCAAGGACTTTGCAGGCAGAATTTTCGCATGAAGGTATTTTTTTTTCCATGTCAGTCGATAATTATCAAGTTAATGTCAAATCTTTACTTCTTTCAAGTTTAAGGGCAGTTTTTTGTGAATTTGCACAAACATAATGGGCATAGCATAAATTGACTCTGATTTACCGGAGTCCGAGTGCGTCAACCCCAAAGGCGCATCCGAAATGACTCATCATCGTTGACCCTTGAGGCTACAACCTTCGATATGATGTTTTATTAACAAAGTTCGGGAGGAGCACATTCAGGTAATCTACCCAATCAGCACGCGAGGAGGCATATATAGAGCTGACTTACCTCTGTTCCAAGACAGTTTTCCAGCATCCATCCTCCAACCCAACTCCTTACTCTGGGTTATTCCTATCCCACCCAGGGATTGGGGGAGTACTCTGAGTTCGGGCCAAATTCCGCGGACAACACAACACCAAATATGCATATTCTATACCCAATCCGATTATATGTAAGTGCAAACTTGTTAAGTTGCTGCTCCTCCAAGGGGGAGCCTACATCCCTACTCGTACTCAGGAAAGGGAGGAAAATGAGAACAGGGTATAACGCAGTGTGCCCAGAAACTTTAATCTCTCCAACTTTAAACCCCAAGGGAGTCACAGGGGAGCTTAAGCCCTGCTTAAAAACTGGGGGAGAATGCAGCTCATACCCTGCCTTGAGCACTCTACCTAAGATCTGCTATAGCTAGCGCTTTGTCATTATCTTTTAGCACAAGACCATAGTATTTGACATAACAATGAGGGTCACCCCACAGGTAAACTTCCTCTACTTGTTGGCATTGTAAAACCAGGCCACATAAGAGCACCCATCAAAGGGGACCGACATCCCTACTTGAAAACCAGATAACAATTGGGGAGAGACGTAAATTAAGTAGAGAAAATCAAAACGGCCCTCTAGACCCAAGGGCCATCCAAAGGAGAGATATGTCCCAGACAAGAGAAAGGCAGTCTGCTTCTTTAGTTTTCCATTAGCTCTCATGCAGCGAAAGCCAACCCCAAGGAGGCCGCTGGAGATAATGCCCTACATTACAAAGATAATCACTGGTACTGTGCTTAACTGGTTTAAATCTTACCTCACCGATCGTTCCCAGTTTGTTGTCTTGGGAAACAACAAATCTGAAATTGGACAAGTCCGCCATGGTGTTCCTCAGGGATCTGTCCTGGGTCCCATATTGTTATGCTTCCTTTGGGGCAAATCATTAGGAAATATGATTTGAGATATCACTTTTATGCTGATGATACTCAAATATACATCAGCTCCAAATCTGATCCTACTGTCACCTCTAAAATTCTCTCAGAGTGTGTGCAGGAAATAAAAACGTGGATGCACCGTAATTTTTTTAAATGAAATTTTCCAAGACAGAGATTCTACTCATTGGCACACCTGTGGCTATTCACAAAGGGAACATTTTTAATTTGATTATGGATGATAGTGTTTTATTTCCATCTTCTCATGCTCATAACCTTGGTGTGATCTTTGACACTCACCTAACACTAGACTCGCATATTAAGAGTATTACAAAATCTGCATTCCATCATCTCAGAAACATTGCAAGAATTAGGCCCTACCTTACTGTACCTGACGCTGAAAGGCTTATTCATGCATTTGTTACTTCCAGGATTGACTATTGTAATGCACTATTTGTTGGTTTACCTGCTAAATCAACAAAACGGCTGCAGTACATCCAGAATTCAGCAGCATGTGTTCTTACATATACTTCAGCACATTACAGGCGTGCTTTATAGTTTGCATTGGCTTCCTGTTCATTTGCGTATTGTCTTTAAAACTCTCACACTAACATACAAATCTATGCATGGATTAGCCCCTTCTTATATCTATGACTTAGTCAGCCTGTACGCGCCTTCCCATTCCTTGCGGTCTACTGATTCGCCTACTCTTCAGCAGCCTCCCTGTAGATTAAACTCTATGGGGGAGAGAGCTTTCTCTGTTGCTGCACCCATGTTATGAAATCACTTGCTCTTATTGTTAGAGATGCTCCCACATTAGTCAGTTTCATGAAGTTGTTAACTCATCTTTTTAAAATTGCTTATAAAGACTGTCATGATTAGTATTTTACTGTGTTGTTCTGTAATGATTATTTTTGTACTTCTGTATTTTATTTGCTCATATTGTTTGTAGCACTTTGGGTTTTAGAAAAGCGCATTATAACTAAAATGTATTATTATTATTATTATTACATATACCCCAGTACACTGGGGGAGAGCAGCTCAACCCTGAATAAAATATAGTCACTTCTCCAGGAGCCGCTTTACTCCAGCGCTAACTATAGCATGCAACAGAAAACCAGGAGGGACGACCTGAAGGCAGTCTACCCCTACCTGTCCGATTCTTGGACATGGGTCATACAAGAGAGACCGTTAAATCATCCATCCCAAGGGAGAAGCATACATCTCTATTTCAAGACCCAACTGTATTGGGGAGGGAGGTAAACTAGGCAAATTAAATCTATACTGCCCTACATAACTCTACTCACCCTGCATTAACCCTAAGGGGGTATCTACCAAGCAACCTTTCATAGGGGAGTGTACAATTCTACTTTAGACCTAACATAGGGGTGAATATAGCCTAACCTTGGAAAAAGATACTTCAAGGTATCAGAGCAGAGCAAGAGAGATGCCAAAGACAATCCACCTCCACCCACAACCACGGATCAATGCCGCTCTCGCCTTAGGGGCATGTGAAGGATGTCCTCAGACATGTCAAGTCAAGTCAAGTCATCTTCATTTATATAGTGCTTTTAACAATGTAGATTGTTTCAAAGCAGCTTTACAGAGATATACATATTTAAGGTAACAGAAATTGTTTTGGCTTTATAACGGTTCTTTAATAAAGATATTTTCCAGCTAAAGTTAATTTTGATTGATTCGCTTCCATCGCAACAATCATTAGTTATTAAATTAGGGGCCGCTAAGACGACACCATTCTCTCTACACAGACTTTAAACGCGAACCTGTGAGAAACGCTGATGGCGTTCACATGCGCATTAAGAATTGGTTCTATAGTTAAGTGCGTTTGAATATATGTGCGCAGGTTTGTAATTCCCTACAGACCAAGCCTAAACAAAGTACTGGTCTTTTCTTATAAATTTGATACAGAATTTTATTTTATTTTGTCACTTCGGGGTAGATACGCGAAACTAAATTTTCCTGACAACACTTTATCTGGAGTGGTAAAGGGATCCTCCATAGGGAGAGACTAGTTGGCACTTCAGCACTGCGTTGTCATCGGGTCCAGGCGAAGGGCCTTCGTCAGATCTGGATACGGCCTGGATCCGGCAGGCTGCGGGAAAACCTCGGGATAAACAAAGACACTAAAATTAGCGTAGATGCCATTCTTCTTATGATGTAATGAGTACATCAGGATTTATGGGAAGTGTTCCCGGTTCCATCTGACCTAATCTATGCAGCCTAACACTGAATTATAGAAGTCTATAATGTATTATGTGAATGCTAGGTCAAAGAGATGTGTCTTTAATCTGGCTTTGAACTGACAGAGTGTGTCTGCTTCCCGGACAATGGTAGGAAGACTGTTCCAAGGTTTTGGTGCTAAATAGGAAAAGACATGTGCCCATGCTACCACCTAATCTAAAGTATCTTTGCAGAAAAACGTGTTGGCATGCATAAGCCATCAAGCACTGCTCATTGTACAATATGAAACAAGCAACGGAGAGTGTTTTCACATTCCTGTTATTATAACTAAAACCTCCTCCATTTCTGTCGATTCGGCAATGGTTGCTTTCAACTCCTTCAGGAGGGGGCCATGAAAGATAATGTAGAGTCCGTATAACAAGATCCTCTATATTCTATCAATTCAACCCTGGACCTAGGCCCCAGAAGAGCATGCTGAATGCAGTGCTCAACACCAGAAAAAAACAGCAGAACACAACGGTTTTTTTTTTTTGCAATGACGCTCTTAATGTTAGTCCATACTCTGTGCCTATCACGCAGGCCCATGAAAGCAGGCCTCAGCATAAGCTGGAGGGGGCGGCAACACAACCTTCTGGCAGCACTTGCTGAGCAGAATTCATGTCTGTCTTGCCTCCACATATGCCTTGACATGAGCCATAATGAAAAAGGATGCAGCACCAGCGGAGAGATGGGTTGCAAGCAGCTCTTCAACTGGTGAATGCATCACCATGAGTGCATCCAACTCTATCGAGAGCCAAGCGCACTCGTGCAAACACCTATATCTCGGAATCAACAAGAACAGAGATAAATGTATGAAAGAGAAGACCCAAGGCTCTCTTCTTCAAAATATTTAAAAATATTCTTCTTCAAAATATTTAAAAAGCCTCTTCTTCAAAATATTTAATTTTGAAGAAGAGAAATATTCTTCTTACTCTCTTCTTCAAAATATTTAAAAAGCCTTTATTTAACTGGCTATATTATGGTAGAAAATGTAAAAGACATGGGGGGAAAGCAACCCACGCGTAGCGGCACAAACAGCCTTCTTCAGGGTGTGCTTTCCAACCAATTTCCTCTTTTATGTATGCTAATTAGAAACACCTGAGTGACATAATACATGCACGTACAGAGAAAGTCCAGTAGGTGGCTACATTGCAGATTCAATCCGAAGACAAAAAAATGATGATGAAAGACAAAAGTAGGCTATACACAGAAAGCACATATCACAAAAAAAGGACTGAAGTCTATTTCCTCATTCAACCCAGGATATACTGTGGCCTGTAGCTCATATATATAAAATGTTTCTCTCTGTAAAAGTCATTTTAATCGGTCACCACCCCGAATACTCTTCTTAATCGTTTCTAAACCCTCAACCATTAGGCCTTCTGGATTACTATTGTGCACATTTTGGAAGTGTTTTGCCATAGGGTAATCTAAATGAGCTTTTCTAATGGCATTTTTATGCTCCGATACTCTGTCTTTGAGACGTCTCTTGGTCCGGCCTACATAAAAGCATCCACATTTGCATGATAACCTGTATACCACAAAAGCAGTATTGCAATTAATGAATGCTTTTATGTTGTACATCTTATGTGTCTTGAAATTACAGAATTCTTTGCATTCTTTAATATTAGAACAATGATTACAAGACCCACATTTGTAAGTACCTTTTAACTGTCTGTAAAGCCAAGTAATCTGTTTTTTGGCAGGGATGAACAGAGATAACTTCAGGGATAACACAAATCCATTATAATGAGCGAATCAAGTTCCCTCGGGAGTCAAACATGCTCTAACACGGTGTTTATCTTACAAAGAAGCGGCTCCTGAAGTCAGAAAAGCTGATGATGTGTATTACAGTCGCCCTTTTATACTTATGGGTGCTCCGCCTGTGGCGTCATGGACTGTCATTATCCAATAAAATTGGCGTGTTTGTCACACGTGCTTCAGACACCTGTCACACTGATGACGTTTCCCATAACATCAATCCAAGACGCAGTGTCGAAGTTCCGCTTCGAAAGGGAACAGTAGCATCTGAAAATTTATTAATGATTCATCCATTTGTAAGCTTTCTGAAGCAGCCTAAAACTCTCAAAAATAACCTCAGTGCTACCACTTTTTTTTTGGAAGCTTGTTTCCGCTTACAGAATAAAAACTAAAAAGGGTAATTGCGAATTTTTATCTCAGAATTTTAAAAAATTTTCTTGCAATTGAGTTTAAATCCCGCAATTCAGACCGTTTTTTTTTTTTTTTTTTTTTCAGAATTGTGAGATAAACACAATTGCGGGAAAAAAGTCAGAATTAAATAAAATGTAACTTTCAAAACTCTCTTCAAAACATCTAAATAATGTTCAGACTTCAAGTCTTGATTGAGCTGATTTTATTTGTGTTACTTTAAAAGATATGCAGAGATCGGAGCACATGCAAAAGTGTGTCGTCACAAACCATCATCAGATATAGATTCGGTGGTCAGTGTGATGCATTTACAGGTTTAAACATTTGCTGGGTTACTGAAACTGACAAGATATATTCATGGGAGTTCTGGTCTTGGCTTATGCTCTGCTTCCTCATCTTCTGTTTTAGCTGTCAAGTTGTGGTGATGGGCCAAAAGTCTTTTACTGCGGTTAATCTAAAGAAATCTATCATCACTTCCCTGTTTGGATTCCAAATCTCCCTCTTCAGTGACTTCTAGCCCTTTTTCAACACAGTTTTGCTTAACATAATATCTGTGAATAATAAGGTGTCTCACTTGCCTGATTTTATTACAGACAACAACCTGGACTTTTGGCATAAACAAAATAATGGACTTTGTTTCTAATACAATTACTCCCCTGGGTACGGATTGTTTGATTGTCCTCGACGCTCGGGTAGAGGCGGGTGTATCATTGAAAATTAGCATCAGCACTGTGCCTAAACCAATGTTTACGTCCTTTGAATGTCTTGTTGTTTTGAGTATCTCTGCCTTGCAATTTACTCTCATTTCAACAGACTCTGTTCAATGTCTGAATTTGCCAATTTATTGTCTTTGTTGTGTTTTAAGTTTAAGAGAATACTTATTCTGGGATATTTCAATACACACACTGATCAAACTAATTCCACAATGGCCAAAGATTTTTTGGTGCTATTGGACTGTTTCAGTCTTACTCAGTTTGTAAAGGACTCTACTCATAGCAAAGGTCACACACTAGACCTGCTGACTGCTAATGAGTTGTGTCCCAGCCTTCTCCTGTTGATATTGCCCTTTCTATCCATTTAGCTGTATTTTTCGGCTTGGATTTATTATTTTCATGTGTAACTAGTCTCGCACTGTTAAGTTTCAAAAGTGGAAATCAGCTGATCAGACCGTATGTGCAACTGCTGTTGTTTCATCTTCTAACTAATTGCCCAACGCCCTTAGATGATGAACTTTAACAGCTAAATAATGCGTTGGCTACAAACCTGGATTTTTTTGTTTTTTTTTCCTCTTAAGATAAAGTATGTTAGTACACTGACAGCCTCACATCAACTGTGTAATTATTATTTTTTTTTTTTTAAATACCAGAATTGCTAATGTTCGCAATCAGGTTTCTTTGCTTTCTTCTCCAACAACTACGTACTTACTCTAGTTTGTCCAGTTTTCCGGGTGCTCTGTTTTCAAATTTTGTGCAACCTGACTTTGTTATAGTGGAAAACCACCACTTGCATGCTTGATCCCCTTCCTACTGTCAGATCTGCTACATCCCTACACTCAGTCAAGGTCACTTAGATCTGCTAATTCTGGACTATTGCAAGTTCCCAGGACAAGACTAAAAAATAGAGGTGATCGTGCCTTTTCTGCCATCGGCCCTAAACTATGGAATAGTCTCCCGGTTCATATCAGAACTGCCCCGACTTTATCTACTATTAAGTCTACTCTTAAGACTCATTTATTTTCTTTGGCGTTTAATATATCTTGACTTGCTGATTTATGATTTTACTTTCGTGTGTTACACCTATTTTACAGCTTGTGTTTTATTCTTAGATTATTAGTAGCCTATTACTATTTTTTTTTTTTTTTTTTTTTTTTTTTGTGTACAGCACTTTGGTCAACTTCGGTTGTTTTTAAATTGTGCTTTATAAATAAACATTGTGTTGTATTGTATTGTACTGGTTTAAATCTTGTTTTTTGAGCATTTGTGCCCAGCAGTTCTTAAAATAATGAATGAACCCTTAAAGGGATAGTTCGGCCAAAAATGATATTTAACCCATGATTTACCGTTGCCGGAAGCAAGATATTTTCTTTTATAAAGTTTTAAATATGTATATTTTTACGACAAAACCGCACGGATTACCCTCAGAAGGCCTTCGTTTATCCCCCTGGAGCCGGATGGATTACTTTTGTGAAGGATGCATGCACATTTTTGGACTTGAAGGAGATGGACCCCATAGCTTCACATTATAACCACTGAAAGATCTAAGACATTTTCTAAAATAACTGAAAATGTGTTCGTCTGAAAATGATTGACATATGCATCTCGAACGGCTTGAGGGTGAGTAAATCATGGGTTAAATATCATTTTTGGCCGAACTATCCCTTTAAGTACTGGTGTTGTTTCAGCTGCATTAAAAATTGCTGCTGTACTTAAGTAGTGAAACTTAGATTTGCATATTTTAAATAACTACCGACCTATGCCAAATCTTCCCTCCCATGCAAACATTTTAGAATGTGTTGTTGCTTTACAGTTGCATAATCACCTTTCTGTTAATAATCTTTCTGAGCAGTTTCAATCTGGTTTTTGAGAAATTCATAGCACTGAAGCGACTCTGGTTACAGTGACTAATGACTTATTTTTGGCTTCTGAAAGCTGGATCTCCTACTATTCTTATTCTCTAGACATTAGTGCTGTATTTTACACTGTGAGAATAATATTTTTCTTAATTGCCTTGGTATTTCTGGCACAGTTTTAAACTGGTTTAGATCTTATTTGACCGGACACAGACAGTTTGTTACAGGTCTGAGATTGGACCAGTTTCTACTGGTATTTTCGTTGTTTAAACGGTGATAATACTGAGGTCATGCTCACTGTTTTCCTCATCGGCTCTATAAGGAGTGCCAAACCCTTTTTTATCATTGATGGTTTTGTACTTGAGTTTCAGAAACAACTGACAAATCTAAGAGTGATCTTTGATTCTTTATTGACATTTGACCCCAAAATGTTGTAAAGACATTTTTATCTTAGAGATATTGCAAAATTGTGTCCCTTTCAGTTGCAGAAAAGTTAAAATAATTAAGTTTTTTGCCTAATTGATTACTGTAATGCGCTTATTACTTACTAAGCATACTCTGTCTAAATAATCTACAGTATGTAAAAAATTCTGCAGTTAGAATTTTAACTATAGGACCAAAACGAGAACCTTTAAAGGTGCTATATGTAGTTTTTCTACTAAAATGAATCTTTTTTTATTGCCTGTGTGTGAAGGGGTTGTAATCTCATATTAAAATGATCCACTTTGCGGGTTTTGCTATTACCTCGGAAAGCAAGTATTCTTATTTTTATGTGAAGGTGCCGGGTCGGATTTACCGCGAAATCCAGTGACGTGACCCGCACGCGCGCTCCCGAGCCTCTCGCCTCGTCTACTGACTTTGCACTCAACAGCGACGACACTGCAACTTATGACATGTCTGATAACACTAATAAACGACCTGCTCCCAGCACAACACAGGCTTCAACACAAACTCCACATATTGATAAAAAACTAAAAAAAGTTTTATCTGCTGAAGCTCGTCGTCAGGCCAGACGTGAATCCAGTCGTAAGACGGACGAAAACACGGATCAACATCGGCAGGTCATTTGAATCATGGAGAAACCTCCGCTTTGTTTTGGGTATAAAAACAGACCCGGAGTTGGCTTTCATCCTATTGGACAGGTAAGCTAACATTACTACTAAAAGTAGCCTATTATTGTAACGTTGCAGTGGGAGTTTACCTGAGTTTCCAGCATGTTGTGGGATGCTTTCTCCGGTGTGTTGCGTCTCAGTCTGACCGGTACCCAGAGTGCTCGCTCATGAGTTTGGTTGCAATCTGAAACATCACCGCTAGAGGCCGCTAAAAACTACATATAGCCCCTTTAAAAGGCTAAAATATAGTTATTATTATTATTCAGCGTGTTCATCAGTACCAGCGAACAGGTACAGTTTTTTAAAGGTACATTATATGTAACTTTTATTCCTCTAGCACTTAAAAAGAAAACCGCAGATGAACATTGTTTTGGTTGTTCTTTGGCTCTGCGTGACTGTGTGGATGAATGTGTCTCATAGCTTTTACCAAATTTCAAATCCCTCAGTTCTCGCCATCTCTGAAAAGCCAAGCCAATGTTGATTCTTGTTTTATTACAAGCTCTGTCTCGTTCTCTTTTCTCCAGCAGACTCTCCTTTGTTCGGCGTTTGTTTAAAACAAGTGATTCTCTGGAGGTTGGAGATTTAGCGGCTCCAAGTCAACTTTTCTCTCTCGCTGTGACAACTAACCCCTGACACACACACACACACACTCAACACACTGTGCAGATATTAACATAAATGAATACATAATCTCTGTACTACATACATAATACATTGCATACATAGTCTCCAATGCCATCTCTCTCATGTTTGTCCATCCTCGGGATGCTGCTGTTCTTCTTTGCACGATTTTTTTATCCCCCAAACTACTTCAGCAGAGCCTACACCAAACACTGATCCCTAAACCTTCCCTTCATTGTAACCTTAACCAATGAAATTAGCTGCAGGGCGGGATTTCTGCTTAACTGGTTTGCGCCAAGTGGGATTTATTTTATTTTTTTATAGAAAGTTTAAAGCAACAACATGGAACTTTTCCTCTGCGGTCGCCCTACAGGTTGGAAGCGGAATTGTCCATTACCGCTGTCGTAAAATGATTTACGGTTACTGTATATGAAGCATGCAGGTTTTTTTCATATGGGCAATGATAATATTATTAATCTTCCCCCTTTCATAATTTATAGCCTACATGTTTAGTAGACTAAACATTTTAACTCAAACATTTGCGATTTGCATGTCGATTGCAATGCTCAAATCTGAACGAGAATGATAGCGATAGCATCCTAACCATCTAAAACTACCATGTTAGTGTTTACTAGCTACCAGATTGATAATTCGCTCATCTACTAGCTGATTCATGAAGATAAATAAATGGAGGACCAGATAGTTTCCGTAACGTAGCCAGGCAGACAACAGATTAGAAAAACTAAAGATAGTATGCAAGCAATTTACAGTTACTTACTAGTTCAACAGCATGACGGCCAAGTCAGCATCGGTCTGGTAACTCTCCTCCTCCATAAGCTAACGCCAGCGAGCAAACGCTCGACCAATATTGATCCTGCCTTTCAGTTTATCACTCTCCCTTTTCCTCTTCCGACTCTACTCCGACAAAACCTTGGACTTCTTACGTTTCGCTGCTGCTTCAGCCATGACGAAAACAGACGTACGAAAACAAACGCGCTGGTTGGCCACATTTGAGGAAGTGGTGGGCAAAGTGACGTATGCCGTAAAGCAGTCGAATTTTGTAGTTCTTTTTGAGCGCTGGTTACTACCCGCACCGCGAAGTTACATAGTGCCAGTAAAAGCGATACAGACCCCGTCAGGCTTTGGCAGACGTCTCATTCAACCTATTGTAAGTCGATGTACTATCACAAGGGTCTTGGAAATATATTATGAAGGTTGAAAAGTTACATGTTGTTACTTTAAAAATACGGGAAAATATTTAAACGGGATGATAGCGGGATAGCAAGGTAAAATATGGGAGAATCCCGGGTTAAACGGGAGGGTTGACAGGTTTTGACTCCCACACCAGACACACACACACACACTCAACTAACCCCTGACCTGAATCATTACAAATCTAAATATTGCAAGAACTCAGCGTTGTCATTTTTTTTTTCAGTCATTAAAGGCATTTAAACACTTGTAATACCTGAACCTAAGAAAGACATTATTTTGATAGACAACTGCCACCCAATTTGTCTGTTAAACTGTGATTATAAGTTATTAGCTTTGTTACTTTTTGCCAGCATCTGCATCTCATCTGCTAAAAGACTTAAAAGTGTTTTGGGCACAATAACAGATTGGTTAGCTCAGGTTTCATCCCAAAGAGGCATATTGTTAACAATATAGGCCTTTGTATTAGATTTGCTAGACCATGCTGAGCTGATTAAGGAGGAAAGCTTTATTCCTTTTTTTTAGATTTTTACAAAGCCTTTGATTCCCCTGAACACAAATTTATTTTACAATCCATGTACAAATTTGGCCTAGATGATTTCTTTTGGAAAACTGTCTGAATGTTATATAAAAATGGCAACTGCTCAATTAATCTTAAATCTGGTTCCTCTCCATGGTTTGATGTGTTTAGAGGGGTTTCGCCAGGGTTGCCCTGTATCACTTGTTTTTAATAGCTGCTCAACTTCTTACCTTTTTTTTTTGTGTTGAATAGTCAATTACATTAATATATCTGATAAACATATTCTCATAATGATGATACTGTTGATCATATCAAAGTTTTCTCTAAAACTTCTGCTCTAACTAACAATATTCCTGTTAAGTCTCAAGTGAGTTATTTGGGTGTAATTATTTGCAAAGATGATGACATTGCGAGAGGTAGAGTAAACATTGATCCTTCAATTGCTAAGGCAAAGAGAATGTAAATTTCCTGGCTCCAGAGACTTGTCTCTAAGATGAAGGGCCCTCCTCGGCTAAGATGAGAGTATTTCTAGACTGACCTACCCTGCTCTTTCTTTGCATGTAGGCAAATCTAGTTGTGTAGAGGTTGACAGAATGCTTTTTGACTTCTTATGGCAACACAAGAGACATTATAACAAAACATTCATAGATTTGAACACGAGGGTCTAAATTTTCTTGTCTTTTCTTCTTTAAACAATATGTTTAAGATAAATTAGTTGAGGCAATTCTTGGAAAAACACAAGTTTAATGACAGGGAAACCATACTGTGGAATGCCTTATCAAAACTGCCTTTTCTTTCAAAAGTTTTGGAGAAGGTAGTAGCTGAGCAGCTGACAGCTTTTCTAAGTAACAATGAACTCTTGGATAAGTATCAGTCTGGTTTTAGAAAGATGCACTCTACTGAGACTGCTCTCCTCAAAGTGTCTAATGAAGTACAGATGGCTGCTGACTCTGGAAGATACTCAGAATTGGTTTTATTGGATTTATCATCAGCTTTTGATACAGTGGACCACAAAATACTGTTGCGTAGATTGGAAAAAGAGTTTGGTGTGGTTGGGCCTGTTTTAAAATGGTTTTCCTCCTACTTGAGTGACAGAACTTTTTCTGCATATGTAAATGGTATACTGTCTGAAGCCACTCAATTCTTGAATGGTGTTCCCCAGGGCTCTGTCTTAGGTCCACGTTTGTTTTTACTGTACATTACCCCTCTTGGAAAAATGTTGAACCATTTTAACAATGTGTCATACCCTTTTTATGCTGATGACATTCAGTTGTATTGCTCGTTCAATGATTCTGAGTTACACAAACTAACGGATTTATTGGATTGTATTTCTTGTGTTAAATCGTGGCTTGCTAGTAACTGTCTCCAACTAAATTCGGAAAAGACTGAAACCCTGATTGTAGCCCCAGACAATACAATTCCATCCATTCGAGCATCAGAAATCTAGGTGTCTGGTTTGACCAATCAATGTCTTTGGACTGCCATTCTAGACTTCTGGTCAGAAATTGTTTTTATCATCTAAGAAATATTGAAAAATTGAGGGCAATTTTAACGGACTCTGATCTTGAGATGGTTATCCATGCTTTTATTTCTTCACGTTTAGATTACTGTAACTCTCTTTTTATTTATTTTTTAACAAATCTGCTCTAAATTGTCTTCAAATGGTCCAAAATGCTGAGGCAAGGCTTTTAACGGGATCTGGTAGAAGGACACACATCACACCCATTTTGTCCTCCCTACACTGGCTACCTATCAAATTTCACATTGATTTTAAAATATTAGTTTTAACTTTTAGAGCTTTAAATGGTCAGGCCCCACAATACATCGCTGACTTGTTATGCACATACTCCCCAGGCCGTTCCCTTCGATCCTCAGGCCAGAGTCTTTTAATGGTCCCAAAGACTCGTTATAAATCCCAGGGAGATCTGTCTTTTCAGGCGGTATCCCCCAGACTGTGGAACGCCCTGCCCTTGTTCCTTCGTGTGGCGGACTCTGTCGATTCAACTGAAGACACTGTTATTTAAACAAGCTTTTAGTTGACTGGGATTATTTTATTTTGGGCTTTTTAAATGTCTTTATTGATTGTATATTAATGTGGTTGCACCTTGTAAAGCACTTTGTGATTTTATCTGTAAAAAGTGCTCTATAAATAAACTTTACTTACTTACTTAATACACATTTGGGATTACCAAGGGGGAATAGCAACATTTGGGGCATCTAGCCCAGTACAAGGACTGACTGACTGGGCATGCATCTCAAGTACAGGGCCTGGTGTTGGATGCCTCCTCCATGTCTGACTGCCAAAGGAGGAACTTAATCCAGGGTTCGCCAAGTGGGGAACTTACCTGGAGAGCAAGAAGACGATCGTATCCCCCCTTGGAGGGGAATGGCGCTGCAAGCGAGACAAGGGGTGCTTCTCAATATCCCTCCTTGTTTCCTCGCTCCATTGTCCTCCATCCTTTGACCGAACTCAGCCATCTTTAAGGACATCTCAATTCTCTAATTGCACCACAAGGAGTCGAGGATCGAGGAGTGAGGAGCTTCCCGAGGAGTCATAAGCGAGGATACACGGGTGTATCCTTTGCGGAAGAGTTTTATCGACTAAACATGACGCATTTATTATTATTTATTATGAATTTCTTAAATAATTAAACCTCAACAACATAAGGGTAGATCCTTTGAGCACTGCTGATGACGCTGTGAAGTGACGCTCGAGTGATCAAGTATTCCAATGTATAAAAAAAGCTTTAATTCGATTCCTCTGTCCTCCTTTTCTTCCCTCGCATCCTACAGGGGGTGGAGCTGAGAAGCGGGGAAAGGAAACGAGGATGTAAAAATATGAATTGAGATGCATCCAAGGAGTCGATACCTGCTTGTACCCAACACGTGAAGAAATCGGCTCCACCGGGATATTATATAATCTTGCGAAGGTATTAGGTGTGACTGAGCCCGCAGATCTGCAGGACAACACCCAGGAGGAACCCTCGCTGCGAGGGGGCATTCGCTATAACAACCGCCTCGCTCTACATTATCCCTTACACATATGACACTTTGGACAATCAAAAAGTGTCACAACACATTCTGGACAGAATTTTATTTATCATTTAAAACATATCGAAATACCAGTTGCTTTGATATTTTGTTTTCTAATGCAATTACTTAACAATTTTAAGTATACCTTAAGTGTCCAAATAAGAGTCTTGCTTGGTTCACTGTATGTTGATGTATGACTTTGGCTAATGTTCTGGCAAGGTTCTCTCAAAGTTATGAATAAACGTTCTTCTAGTAATATTAATTTAACAAAGTTATCTGGTCTTTCTTTAATAATATTCTCAAAACGTTAGCACAAAAACATTATTTATACATTGTTCATGGAACTTTTATCTTAAATGTTTTACTTCATCTAACGTTTTGTTTCAGAACATTCAGAGAACATTCAAAAGTAACAAAATTATGAATGGATTGTTCCATTAACGTTCGTATAATGAAAAAAAAGAAACGTTTTTGGAACTTAGCTGGGTATATATACATATATGTCAATAAAGAACATATGCATATGCTGAGATTGATATTTACATATCAAATGTTCCCAGCTATTTGGTGATTGATTAAAAACCATTAAACTTGAGCATGGATTAAATAAAGTAGAGATTGAGGTTGTTTCTGAAGATGGCACAACAGAGATGTACAGTATTGCGGAGACCAAACTCTCTGCCAGTGATCTGACCTTACAGGGAGGACATTCACTTCAGCCTAATTTCTCTCCAACGGCCTATAATGTGAGTTATTTCAGGACTTAGGCTACATTCTCTGAGAATCGCCATTCTCATGGCTGTTCAGTTTATTCAGGTCATTCTGTTTCTGAGATTTAGATCCCATACCTTTCGACTCTTGTGAGGTGATAATGAATCCTCAGACACCAGACAAGAACATGCAGATTACTGTCAATGACACTTTTTGTTCTGAACCTGTGTCGTGTTAAATGCGGGAGAAACAGTAGTTATTATAAAGGTGACATCAGCAGATGGCGCCAACTCTCAAGTAAGAACTAAGACCTGCCACTACACAACAAAATACACTCAACACACATTCAAAATACACAGTGGGTGCTCCCTTGTTTTTTCTATGGAAGCTTGTCTGATGCTAAAAATAATAAAAGGTAATTGTGAATTTTATCTCAAAATTCAGACTTTTTCTTGCAATTGCGAATTTACATCTTGCAATTCTAACCTTTTCCCTCAGAATTGTGAGATATAAATTTGCAATTACATGTTGTAAAGTTATGAAAAAAATTATAATTGCAAAAAAAAAAAGCAGACTTTTTTTCTCAGAATTGCAAGTTTATATCTAGCAATTCGGACTTTATAACTTACAGCTGTGAGTTTATATTTCACAATTCTGCAGGAAAGAAATTAGAATTGCAAGTTTTATCTGTATTTATAACTCGCAACTGATAAAAAGGTATTTTGTCGACATCGTCAGCACTTAGACCACCAGACCAGTGTCAATATATCAGATGTGAGATTAATGATTCTGTTGTCAAACCCCTTCATGTATTCTGACATTATCATCATTGTATGTTTATCTGTCATGTTTGTGTGCAGTGAACCCATAAAAACAGGCCCATATATTGACATGCTGACACGGAGATGAGCATTTGTGGTTAAATGGTATATAAATGTTTATTTTTTTTCATAAAATGACCTATGGTTTGTCTAGATAAGACTCTTATTCCTCGGATTGTGTTGAGACTTTGAAGCTGCACTGAAACTCACATTTGGACCTTCAACCCGTTGGACCCCATTGAAGTCACTATATGGATAAAAATCCTGGAATGATTTCCTCAAAAACCTTTTCTTTTCGACTGAAGAAAGAAAGACATGAACATCTTGGATGACGTGGGGAGAGTAAATTATCAGGAAATTTAAATTCTGAAGTGAACTACCCCTTTAAGAAAAATGGTACACAATGGTATTCTCTAGTAAACGAAAGCGGTTGGTGTGCTGTTGTTTCTTCAGGTGACATGATGCAGTGTGATTGAGGACAGTCTCCACTGAATCATCTGGAGCAGACTGCTAAGCTTCTGCTTTAAAGGTTAAACCCCACCATGCTATACTACATTTTCTTCTTGGGCAGACACTAGAGGAGCACTACTAATGTGTCAGATAAAAGAGCCAAAGTGCCTGTGCAAAAATCCACACTTGACGTCTTGGCCACTTGACCATACATGCATGTGACAGGAGGTAAGTGCGCAAGACTGTCCAATGTCTTAAAAATGCCAAAGCTCAGTGCCCTTAATGTCCACTAAACCCACACCATCTCGAATGCGGCTTCGGAGTGGTATTCAAGGCTAAGCGTATCCCATCATGCATTGTGTTTGGAAACTTGCCTGCCCCGAAATCACAAGATGTCGAGGAAAACATGGTAACACTATTTTTATGGTCCATTTTGAACATTGTTGACTGTGTCCCAATTCAAAGCTGCACCCTTCAGAGGCTGCATTCGAAGGCCGATTGCGTCATGACAAAGGCTACCCTGATGCAAGCTTAAGTCTATGAGCCGCCGAGCCGTACAATGCCAACCATTGAGACAAGGGAACAGGGCCTGCATTTGAGCTACTTCACTTTAACATCAGAGCTCCATCAGTTGTTTGGAGAGGAATCCTTTGTAAAGAAACCATTCCCTCTGCACTTCAAGTCACCTTGTGGTGAAAAATCAAGCTTTTAATTTGATTTATTTGTCTGGTGTTTTAATATGCTTTAAGACAAACCATGTGCAAATTCATAACTCAACACCATTGCGGAGTATTTTCTCCTTAAAACTGCAGTGAACCAAAGACAGTCTCAAACACAGTTTGAAATTACAAGTGTTTGACGTCATAAACTACCATGTAACTAATCAGGTCAACAAGTGAATCTCTGAGCAGCTGTGAGTGGAGGCAGGGCTCACTTGCACATTCATAGACTAGTGTATACTAAATGAGGCAAGGGTGTCAAGTTACATTCAAGTGGATGCTGCACACTGGTGGTGGTTGAGGAGATATCCCCCTGACATGTGAAGTGCTTTGGGTGTACTGTAGCACAAGTGAAAGTGCCATAAAATGCCTCATTGTAATGATTTTCACCAGGAAATCTTCTGTTAAACACTGTAAAAAACTATTGCTTTAGAAGCATAACCTTGAGCTGTCACTAGCGGTCTTTAAAAGGTTAATTTAAAGCTCCCTATGGAGAAAAGTTAATAACTTCAGGAACCCTATGGTTACATGGTAGTTGCATGCTATATGGGACTTAAAGTACAGGACGACTATCAGTTTCACCACATCGGTTTAAGTAGTTAAAGCAGACACGCAGCAAAATGACAAGTCAGGTACAACCAAGGATTGATTTGTCAGTTTTATTGAGAACTTCCCTTTTGCCCTTGAACCATTACAGGACCAAGTGAGGCCTTGCCTTCCCACTGAATGCCTAGAAGAAAAGAGCCAAGTTAGAGCACTTGAATCAAAAGCAACCTTAGAAAGAGCAAACGCTACCAACCTCCATAGGGAGCATCAAATGCACCATCAGGACCACATGTTGAGTCACAGCAGCCACAAACTTGGTCGTTTCCATCAGCAGCAAACCACCTGCACCAAAACAAAGACATGGAACCGTCAACATGAGAAAAGTCAACTTAATTCCTCACTACCCCCCCAAAAAACACATACCCATTGGCAAAGGAACAGGATTTGCGCTGTGTGTCACTGGGTGCAGAAGCAATAGTTGCCTTCAGAATACATGTTATGTAGATCTGCAAAGGATGACAGACAAGTCACAAAACCAAAGCAGATGGGAGGAGAAGTCAAGTTAACTCATGATATTCGTAGTACATACAGAAGGACTGTTGCCCTCCTGGAACATAAACGCCTCCAGCTGGAACTGGATCTTGTCAACCTGGGACCGAGGCATGAAGCGGGAGCTGGAAGCTGTAGATTTGGCATCCACAAAGCACCTGACGACAAAAGTCACAAAGAGCAACTCTTAAATGTCAACTGTAGAGCATCAAGCAACTAGACCTTACCCATGACTCTGTGACAAAGTGGTTACAAAAGGCAACTTAAACAGTCCTACCGTATCAAGGGCCATGACCTTACCCGTGATTCTCAATGAAGGAATATCTCGGAAGAGAGTTCACATCAGGTACTTGAGTGGCCACACAGCGGTCCACAAACACACGCAGAGGCACATGATTGTACTGCTTCACAGATGCCTCGATGTTAATAACACCACCCAGGAAATAGGAGTATGAAGGCCTCTGATAGGCCCAATCGTCTACACAAAAAAACATTTTTAGGCACAGCCACAATAGCAAGGGTAAAGGTTAAATAAAATAAACATGTACCAACCCATCATGATCTTCAGGGAGAAGAGCAAGACTTCTTCACCAGCCTCTGTTGAGGCATAAGGGACCCATGTTGGCCTCAAGGCATCACTGCTTACATTTTGGAGCCTGCGGTTCATGAAAGTAACCATTAAATGGTCTCCCAGTTTCACAAAAAAGTGCAGAAAGTCACAGATCCCCTACCTTTGATAATGGCATTGAACAGCTACAATTGCACCATCGGCCCGGGTAATCGGAGTCCCTGCAAACGCCTCAGGGGTGTAGGTAAGAGAGAAGGCGTAGACAAGCTCATCCTCATTCATCTGTAAAAAGATTGTGGTTACCAAGAGGGTCATCCCAAAGACTTTACATACACCAAGACCATGCACTCGTATTGCTATGAATGGGAGAAGGTGCACTGCAATATGGTGGAATTCCTAAAGAGCAAATCACCAATTAGTAAATTCTTCACATCACCACAGCTGCCCTCAGAGGCTCAGGTGTTACCAGAGATAGCCAATGTTTTGGAGAAATACACTAAGGATTGAACATTTTGCTGTTCCAGGGTAAAAACTAGCTTTAACACCATTAAGGCCCAAGATTTGTTCTGGTTTCTTCAGCTCCTTACATACCATTTATGGGATAGTTTACATCAGATGTTGGTTTGAAGGCTTAAAGGTAAGTAGCTTGAAAACTCAGGATTTACCCATTCAAATAGATAAAATTTGGTCTTAGCTGGCCTGGCATTGTAAAACCAAGTGAACTGACTTTCCTTGAAAAGGTCCTCTGCCACAACAAATAACCCATTACGATGTATCTGTTCTTACCATCAGCACGCTGTTGCAGTCCTGTAATTCATACTCAAAGATGAGCACTCTTGACCCAGGATCCTGACCAACAACAGGACAGCCACCCAAAGACAGACCAGTTGGCTGGATCAACTGACCATTGCTGAAAAAGTCCTGCTGGACCTCTACGAGAACCCGGTCCTCGCCACATTGAACCACTACGCTGCTGGGAGTCACGGGTTGCCTCAACTGGAAGTCCACAGCCAACTCGCTCTGCACCTCAGGAACGATGGGATACCGCCAATCCAAAGGCTTCACTGGACCCTGCAACAGCTGCTTCTCCTGAAGGCCAAAAGGCTCCTGCGCAAGGCTTTTGTAGTCAGGACTCAAAGGACTCTGAAACTGAGAAGCCACTTGCAAAGGGTTCCAGAACCCTCGAGGAGAAAGGGCAGGCCTTCTGGAAGCTGGATCTGATTTTGGCCCCCTGCTTCTTGGACTATGAGTGGACCTCAAACTTCCCAAGACATCAGGCAGATCAAATGCAACAAACACAACCACCACTAAGACCACTTTCAGGAACCCCATTCTAACAAATGTTGACACAAACACCAGCACTTGGCTTTGCCATTTTGTACAGCTTTGAGTTAAGTTGGCTCCACCCCTTTTACCTTAATTGATTATCCTTGATTCTCCTCTGGACCTGCAGAGTGTATGCATCTTTTTATGTGACTGTCCAAATAGCCACACTTGCCATCTTTGTACTTGACCACTTGTCTACTTACATGACCTACAGTATTTCTGGTCTTTGATCCATGTGTTCAAGTGGGCTTGAAGACAGCAAGTGTGTGCAGAACCTTTGATTACCCAGTGGGACACACTTTTAGTTTTGCAAAAATTAATGTTTACAGAGCTTTATTTACACATTTTGATTTAAAAAATAAACTTATAAATGTCTGTTCAGAAGTCCCTATGTAACAAAAGACACAATTTAAAAATTGTGATGTTTGTATTAACCCTCTGGGGTCTGAGGTGTTTTCTGGGCCCTGGAGGTGTTCTGACATGCTCTGACATTTGTGCTTATTTCTGTAACTTGTAACGTTTTCATGGCTAAAGTCTGATTACACTGTATTCAGCACAAACTCTGCTACAATAATATGTGAGCAGCATGTACAGTTGTGGTCAGAATTAATGGCACCCCTGGTAAATATGATCAAAATGGCTGTACATTGTTTATCCTTTTGATCTTTCATTCAAAAAAATTAAAACATCTAACCTTTCATTGAAGTAAAATAATTGAAAGTGTGTGTGTGTGTGTGGGGGGGGGGGGGTTCCTACTGTTATCAGTAGGAACACGAAATGACTAGGAACACGAAATTATCTAGCTATGACTTCTTGTTTCACAGGAGTTTAAATATGAGGAAACACAAAGGCCAAATTCCCTTAATCATCCATCACAATGAGTAAAACCAAAGAATATAGTTCTGATGTGCATCAAAAGATTGTTGAGTATCACAAAATAGAAAGTGGCTGTAAGAAAATACCTAAAGAATTGAAAATCCCCATTTTGACCATCAGAGCAATAATTAAGAAGTTCCAATCAACTAAAGATTTTATGAATCTGCCAGGAAGAGGACGTGTGTCTATATTGTCTTAATGCACGGTGAGGAGAAAAGTTTGAGTGGCCAACGACTCTCCAAGGAACACAGATGGAGAATTGCAGAAATTACTTGAGTCTTGGGGGTCAGAAAGCCTAAAAAAATATATCAAACTACCCCTACATCCCCACATGTTGTTTGGGAGGGTTTCAAGAAAAATCCTCCTCGCTCATCCAAAAATAAATTCTAGCAATTCAGTTGTCAGACATGACTGGAACTTCAAAAGGGACCGGATTCTATGGTCAGATGAAACAAAAAAAGGGCTTTTTGGCAGGAAACCCACTAGATGTGTTTGGTGCAAACAGGGATAAAAAGTATCCCATGCATACGGTTAAATATACTGCTGGATCTTATGTGTTGTGCGCCTATTTTTTTGTTGTTGTTGCTGGAGGTCCTGGACATCTTATTTTTTACAGCCATGTTTGATCATATTTACCAGGGGTGCCATTAATTCTGACCACAACTGTACATGCTGCTCACAGATTATTGTAGCAGAGTTTGTGCTGAATACAGTGTAATCAGACTTTAGCCATGAACACGTTACAAGTTACAGAAATAAGCACAAATGTCAGAGCATGTCAGAACACCTCCAGGGCCCAGAAAACACCTCAGACCCCAGAGGGTTAATACAAACATCACAATTTTTAAATTGTGTCTTTTGTTACATAGGGACTACTGAACAGACATTTATAAGTGTATTTTTGAAATCAAAATGTGTAAATAAAGCTCTGTAAACATTAATTTTTGCAAAACTAAAAGTGTGTCTCATTGGGTAATCAAAGGTTCTGCACACACTTGCTGTCTTCAAGCCCACTTGAACACATGGATCAAAGACCAGAAATACTGTAGGTCATGTAAGTAGACAAGTGGTCAAGTACAAAGATGGCAAGTGTGGCTATTTGGACAGTCGCATAAAAAATGGTGCGTCCCTAAGGTGCATACACTCTGCAGGTCCAGAGGAGAATCAAGGATAATCAATTAAGGTAAAAGGGGTGGAGCCACCTTAACTCAAAGCTCTACAAAATGGCAAAGCCAAGTGCTGGTGTTTGTGTTAACATTTGTTAGAATGGGGTTCCTGAAAGTGGTCTTAGTGGTGGTTGTGTTTGTTGCATTTGATATGCCTGATGTCTTGGGAAGTTTGAGGTCCAGTCATAGTCCAAGAAGCATGGGGCCAAAATCAGATCCAGCTTCCAGAAGGCCTGCCCTTTCTCCTCGAGGGTTCTGGAACCCTTTGCAAGTGGCTTCTCAGTTTCAGAGTCCTTTGAGTCCTGACTACAAAAGCCTTGCGCAGGAGCCTTTTGGCCTTCAGGAGAAGCAGCTGTTGCAGGGTCCAGTAAAGCCTTTGGATTGGAGGTATCCCATCGTTCCTGAGGTGCAGAGCGAGTTGGCTGTGGACTTCCAGTTGAGGCAACCCGTGACTCCCAGCAGCGTAGCGGTTCAATGTGGCGAGGACCGGGTTCTCATAGAGGTCCAGCAGGACTTCTTCAGCAATGGTCAGTTGATCCAGCCAACTGGTCTGTCTTTAGGTGGATGTCCTGTTGTTGGTCAGGATCCTGGGTCAAGAGTGCTCATCTTTGAGTATGAATTACAGGACTGCAACAGCGTGCTGATGGTAAGAACAGATACATCGTAATGGGTTATTTGTTGTGGCAGAGGACCTTTTCAAGGAAAGTCAGTTCACTTGGTTTTACAATGCCAGGGCAGCTAAGACCAATTTTTATCTATTTGAATGGGTAAATCCTGAGTTTAAGCTACTTGCCTTTAAGCCTTCAAACCAACATCTGATGTAAACTATCCCATAAATGATATGAGGAGCTTAAGAAACCAGAACAAATCTTTAACCTTAATGGTGTTAAAGCTAGTTTTAACCATATTGCAGTGCACCTTCTCCCATTCATAGCAATACGAGTGCATGGTCTTGGTGTATGTAAAGTCTTTGGGATGACCCTCTTGGTAACCACAATCTTTTTACAGATGAATGAGGATGAGCTTGTCTACGCCTTCTCTCTTACCTACACCCCTGAGGCGTTTGCAGGGACTCCAATTACCCGGGCCGATGGTGCAATTGTCGGTGTTCAATGCCATTATCAAAGGTAGGGGATCTCTGTGACTTTCTGCACTTTCTTGTGCAACTGGGTGACCATTTTATGGCTACTTTCATGAACCGCAGGCTCCAAAATGTAAGCAGTGATTCCTTGAGGCCAACATGGGTCCCTTATGCCTCAACAGAGGCTGGTGAAGAAGTCTTGCTCTTCTCCCTGAAGATCATGATGGGTTGGTACAGGTTTTCTTTCAATAAAATAAACCTTTACCCTTGCTATTGTGGTTGTGCCTAAAAATGTTTTTTTGTGTAGATGATTGGGCCTATCAGAGGCCTTCATACTCCTATTTCCTGGGTGGCGTTATTAACATCGAGGCATCTGTGAAGCAGTACAATCATGTGCCTCTGCGTGTGTTTGTGGACCGCTGTGTGGCCACTCAAGTACCTGATGTGAACTCTCTTCCAAGATATTCCTTCATTGAGAATCACGGGTAAGGTCATGGCCCTTGATGCGGTGGGACTGTTAAAGTTGCCTTTTGTAACCACTTTGTCACAGAGTCATGGGTAAGGTCTAGTTGCTTGATGCTCTACAGTTGACATTCATGAGTTGCTCTTTGTGAATTTTGTCGTCAGGTGCTTTGTGGATGCCAAAACTACAGCTTCCAGCTCCCGCTTCATGCCTCGGTCCCAGGTTGACAAGATCCAGTTCCAGCTGGAGGCGTTTATGTTCCAGGAGGGCAACAGTCCTTCTGTATGTACTATGAATATCATGAGTTAACTTGATTTCTACTCCCATCTGCTTTGGTTTTGTGACTTGTCTGTCATCCCTTGCAGATCTACATAACATGTATTCTGAAGGCAACTATTGCTTCTGCACCCAGTGACACTCAGCGCAAATCCTGTTCCTTTGCCAATGGGTACTTTTTTTTTTTTGGGGGGGGTGGGGTGAGGAATTAAGTTGACTTTTCTCATGTTGACGGTTCCATGTCTTTGTTTTGTTGCAGGTGGTTTGCTGCTGATGGAAACGACCAAGTTTGTGGCTGCTGTGACTCAACATGTGGTCCTGATGGTGAATTTGCTGCTCCCTATGGAGGTTGGTAGCGTTTGCTCTTTCTAAGGTTGCTTTTTTGATTCAAGTGCTCTAACTTGGCTCTTTTCTTCTAGGCATTCAGTGGGAAGGCAAGGCCTCACTTGGTCCTGTAATGGTTCAAGGCCAAAAGGGAGATTTTCAATAAAACTGACAAATCAATCCTTGGTTGTACCTGACTTGTCATTTTGCTGCGTGTCTGCTTTAACAACTAAAACTGATGTGGTGAAACTGATAGTCGTCCTTTACTTTTCAAGTCCCATATAGCATGCAACCATAGGGTTCCTGAAGTTATTAACTTTTCTCCATAGGGAGTTTTAAATTAACCCTTTAAAGACCGCTAGTGACAGCTCAAGGTTATGCATCTGAAGCAATAGTTTTTTACAATTTGTTTAACAGAAATTCCTGGTGACAATTATTACAATGAGGCATTTATAGAGCACTTTCATTTGTGCTAGAGTACACCCAAAGTGCTTCACATCATATCAGGGGGATATCTCCTCAACCACCACCAGTGTGCAGCATCCACTTGAATGTAACTCGACACCCTTACCTCATTTAGTATGTGATTCTATGAATGTGCAAGTGAGCCCTGCCTCCACTCACAGCTGCTCAGAGATTCACTTGTTGACCTGATTAGTTACATGGTAGTTTGTGACGTCAGAAACACTCGTGATTTCAAACTGTGCTTTTTGAGACTGTCTTTGGTTCACTGCAGTTTTAAGGAGAAAATACTCAGCAATGGTGTTATGAATTTGCACATGGTTTGTCTTAAAGCATATTAACACCACAGACAAATAAATTAAAAGCTTGATTTTCACCACAAGGTGACTTGAAGTGCAGAGGGAATGAATTCTTTACAAAGGAATTCCTCTCCAAACAACTGATGGAGCTCTGATGTTAAAGTGGGGAAGTAGCTCGACTTCAGGCCCTGTTCCCTGGTGTCACTGGTTGGCATTGTACGGCTCATAGACTTGAGCTTGCTGTGAGTGACACATTCAAAGAGTAATTTCAAAATCTTCATGAATAAACTTTATTTGCTCTACCACACATCCAGCAAAAATAAAATGGAACTGAAAGAGTGTGTATCCTTTAAGCGTGTATTTAAGTGGTCCAGGGGCAGAACTTTCGCCAAGCATGTCAGAGGTTCTGGGTTCTAATCCGCACTCGAATAGTTTTATTTTTTCTTTCTCATCAAAACCGATTATGTTTATCAGTGATTGTATATCAGGCAGGGACACGTTTGTGTGCATTATGTTTTGTAATTTCACCGGAACGAATAAGAGAGTCTCCACAACGGATTGAAGCGCGCGTCCGAGTGAAGACTGTGCGCGAGCCACAAGTGAACACCGTATCCGCGCCACTGATCGCAGCGGCAACGAGCACTTTGATCACTTGATTTCAAAAACAACACATTTCAGCGCTAGATCACCTCTTATTTAACAAACGAATGAAATGAATGCTCTGCTAGTTAACTGGAGATGTTTTATTTATTTGTATTGGTACATTCGTGCCGCGAGATGTTTCAAAAGTGGTGGGGACAATATCATAGACAGTAAAAGAAATGGACACAGCGACCCCATTGGATTCAACGGAGAAAAGTGAAGTCAATTAAGCTCTCTCTTCCTGATGGCTGAGCGACTGCGCAGACTCAAACTGAGCTTGACGACGTAGATGTGACGTGAGCAACCCGTCTGTCTTCTAGTAGCTGTGCCAAGAGAAATCTGAATCATTCCCTTCAGAATCTTGCAGAGACGGAGAGTGTGAGTAGGAGCTGTCCATGAGCTAGGAGCAGGAGCAACTTTTGCTAAGTATTCTGATTAATTACTTTGTCATTTTGCCTCCACGTCCCCCCGATCGCCCGTGAGCTTCTCCTCCTGTCCATACGGTAATCTCTCTACTGTGCGACAGAGAGTCTCGTAGTTATGACACAGTCGTTAGCCTATTTTTACAAAAACTGCTTCTACGGGGCCATAACGTAAGATACAAGGTAATGGAGCTTTTTATACATTTTCGTGTTTCTTTAGGAATAAATAATGGACAAATGGAGTCTTTAAACGCCTCAGATGTAAAGTTATTCGCTGTCAAAGTGACGCCAGTGCGAATGGGGGTCAGTGGAATGCTAACAGCAGGTGATGGTCCGCTAATCAATGGCGGCGCCCGGGGAAGCTTCAGTTTTTTTGAAGGATTACCCCCTTGGACAATATCGACCTTAGCAAAAAGTGGTGGGGACATGTCCCACCCGCAAATTACGCCTATGGTTTAGATCAGGTAAGAAGTGAGTAAACACAATCAAATAAGCAAGCGAGCGAACGAACGAACGACCGACCACAAATTCAGTACTTTTCATCAACAACAGTAGCACAGCCAACAAATACACTCCAAGCTCCTCCTCTTCCGTTCTCCAGAGTGCCTTATATCCTGGACCACAGCCGATGATTGGTTATCTCCGACCAATAGTAGCACCTACAAACTTAAAGATAGCAGAGAGCGGGAAAACAGGAAGAGGGGAGAAACACAGCAACCAATAACAGAAGGGGAGGGAACAAAAATGCTAGCACATAACAGTAATTAATAAAATAATTTTCAGTTTTGGGTGAACTATCCCTTTAACCAAAAACACATTCAACAAACCAATTGAATTCGGGACATTCAATAGTGGGTCAAACAGTATTTTTTATTATTATTATTAGATGGATTTATTTGGGCATTGAAAGGATTAGTTATGCAACTCAGTCCCCAGAATATGGCCCTGTTCAACACATGAACAAGCGGATGAGATGTGCTTTAACTAGAGTTTAACTGGGGTTGTTTTTCTGATCTGGTTGTTAAACCTGTTATTAAACGGGGAAGAGAAAAGAACAGGTGAGATATCACGTGATATACAGTACTGTGCAAAAGTCTTAGGCATGTTAATACCCCCCCCCCCCCCCCCCCCCCCCCCAAAAAAATGGTTGTAAGTCAGTTATTTATATCTTTTGCTGTAGTGTGTCAGTAGGAAATATCAGTTTACATTTCCAAACATTAATTTTGCCATTAATTGTAATAATCCAGTGAGATTTGTGTATGCACAAGGAGTCTGACAACAGCCGGTATGATCTGATCTCACCATCATCGAGTCCGTCTGTGATTACATGAAGAAACAGAAGAAACTGAGACAGACTAAATCCAGAAGAACTGCGGGAACGTCTCCGAGACGCTTGAGGAAACCTTCCTGTGTGCAAGTGTACCTGGACAAAAGCCGTTTTAAACGCAAAGGGTCGTTACACCATATATTGATTTGAATTAGTTAATAGAAGTTAAATCATAAATAAATTCAATTTGTGATTTTATTTTTGAAAGCATTCTCACTTTACAGCATTTTAACACAAGTGCCAGTGCTTTTCACAGTGCTGTAGCTTTGCAGGAAGGTTTCTTCAAGACGTTCCCGCAGTTCTTCTGGATTTAGTCTGTCTCAGTTTCTTCTGTTTCTTCATGTAATCACAGACGGACTCGATGATGGTGAGATCAGATCACACCGGCTGTTGTCAGACTCCTTGTGCATACACAAATCTCACTGGATTATTACAATTAATGGCAAAAAGAATGTTTGGAAATGTAAACTGATATTTCCTACTGACACACTACAGCAAAAGATATAAATAACTGACTTAAAACCATTTTTTTTTTGGGGGGGGGGGGGGGGGGGGGGTATTAACATGCCTAAGACTTTTGCACAGTACTGTATATATATTACTGAGTTGTCAATTGTGTCTAGAACACTAGTTTAGCGACACGTGCCATTCTTTGTATTTCTCGGTTTGTAGTAAGAGTAGTTTATTTAGGGCGTCTTTGACGCTGAAGATCTTTTTGATTTTGTTTTTGATGAATGTTAATTTAGTTAGATTATACATTGTTTTTGTTTACATCTAGTAAGATTGGTTTTGTTTCTTTTCTTTGATTTGGCACGGTCTAGTTCGTTTCTCTTTACCTCTTTCTTTTCCTTGGTTATGATTTGTATATAAGTTGTACATTTATGTAAATAAGTATCTTGGGGGTATAGCCTACTTTTCATCTCGTTTCTCACTGTAATAAATGATCACCTTAGCTAAATTCGACTGGTTTGTGTGAGATGTTTTCCAGTACATGATGTTGCACGCCACCTTCTCCCTAGACTCAAAAGGTTTGTAACACTTTCAATGCATTGTTAAAATGATCATTTTCATCACACAGTTAAAAATATACCTATTAAGTAAAATGCAAATAAATAAAATAAACAGAATTTTCACTTCAAGTATATTTTTCTAATTGTTTTAAAGTGTGTTAAAAGTTGTATTGTGAAAATGGGTAAAAGCACGATGCTAATATACTTTTAATAGATAGTAAACATTTTTTTTTCTATATTGACAGTGTACTATTGAAAAAGGGAATATTTCAAATACAATAAAGTATACTTTTTTCACCAGAGCTGTGTTTATTGTCAGACCTTCACAAACATGTTTTTTAACGGTTTTATACAGGCTTTGCTGCAGCAGAAAGAGTTTTAATAAGCTTGTTTGATAAACCATGTTTAATAAGCAGCAGGTTTTATACAACAAGGCCTTGAATACGCCATGCCTCAATTCTTGGTTACACTTTATTTTAAGGTGTCATCGTTACAGTGTTATATTTAAGTACTGAGTAATATTCAGCAAATACATGTGCTTACTATAGGGTTAGGGTAGGATTAGGGTTTGGCTGAGGGTTAGTTGCATGTAATTATGCATAACTTACTGTTATTACTACGGTAAGTACATGTAACATGTAACAAGGACGCCGTAAAATAAAGTGTTACCCAATTCTTTGTCCCACATGTGCACAGAGTATGTAAAAGAATTCATTGACATTCAGTCCCTTTTCATGTTTTTTTAATCCATATTTATTTTTGAATTGCACTTTTATTTTTTTCAGACGAGCATCAGGACACTGGATGTCATTTGTCTGTTGAACGTCCAGTTTCTACACGTTTGTCTCAGTTTGGCAGCTTTGCTTTCCAAGTCTTCCTCTGACCAGGCCATGAGTCCAGAGCAAGTCTATCACATGTGTGTTACAGAGACAAACAAGAAACATTACAAAGACTTTGCAACACTTGACTCTTTATGTTAGCTCTTCTGGTGTTGAGGAATAATATATTGGACAATAAAAGCATATATGGGCCTTTATGAACATGCACTGATGCAGTAAATAATGTATAAAGTCATGAAATCAGAGACCCTTGGGTACATTGAACTTTTTTCTTTTCTTTCTCAGGATCAATGATTTGAATCTGATTCTCCAAGCAATGACCCGTTTAATTATTCTCTCTAAATAATAACACCAGTTCCTCATCTCTCTGATACGGCTCTCGTCTAGCGCCCCCTGCAGGGAATTCTGGACATGCAGGAGAAGGTAGACATTAAGAATTGTAAATTTAAACTAGAATGTACATTTCCTGAAGAAAATGTGAAGTGGTGCTTGCAGTGGCAAAACTCGCCACTCGGTTGCTAGGGTGTTGTACATGTTTGCATTCGAGCCAACAACCATGTCTGTACGATGTTGTGGAGCTGAAATATGGCTTCTATATGTTGCAATATGGTTGCTAGGTGGCTCTAAATGGTTGCTAGGGTGTGAATACACAGTTACCATGGTGATATTTACAGGCTGTTTTACAACTGAAACTAATGAGCCAACCCCCATCTCTATACAATATTCTGATGCAGAGATGTAGGTCTTGTAAAATGGTTGCTAGGGTACTCTGTTTGGTTGCTATGGAGATGCTTGTCAGCTGCTAATGATGAAACTACAAAGGCTTCTTGTTAGCATGAATGATATAAACCAACTCCCATCTCTATACGATGTTCTGATGCAGAGATATACGTTTTGCTAAACGGTTGCTAGGGTACTCTATTTGGTTGCTAGCGAGTGGCTTGTCAGCTGCCAATCATGAAACTCCAAAGGCTTCTTGTCACTATGAATGATATAAACCAACTCCCATGCCTCTGCGACATTCAGAATGGAAGATATGCCTCTTTGGATTTTGGTTGCTAGGGTACTCTGTTTGGTTGCTAGGGAGTGGCTTGTCAGCTGTCAATGATGAAATTCCAAAGGCTTCTTGTCATTATGAATTATATAATCCAACTCCCATGCCTCTGTGACATTCAGAATGTAAGATATGCCTCTTTGGATTTTGGTTGCTAGGGTACTCTTTTTGGTTGCTATGGAGTTACTTGGCACCTGCCAATGATGCAATTCCAAAGGCTTCTTGTCACTATGAATGATATAAACCAACTCCCATGCCTCTGTGACATTCAGAATGGAAGATATCCCTCTTTGGATTGTTGTTGCTAAGGTGCTCGACAATGGTTGCTAGGGAGGGGCTAGGAAGTGTTGAGGTGATTTATGATTGGCCGTTTGCTGCCCTGAGTCAAACTTGTGTTAACCCCATCTCTTTATGATGTTCTGATGCAGAGATATAGGTCTTGCAAAATGGTTGCTAGGGTACTCTGTTTGGTTGCTAGGGAGTGGCTTGGCAGCTGCCAATCATGAAACTCCAAAGGCTGCTTGTCAGTATGTATGATATAAACCAACTCCCATGCCTCTGTGACATTCAGAATAGAAGATATCCCTCTTTGGATTGTTGTTGCTAAGGTGCTCGACAATGGTTGCTAGGGAGGGGCTAGGAAGTGTTGAGGTGATTTATGATTGGCCGTTTGCTGCCCTGAGTCAAACTTGTGTTAACCCCATCTCTTTATGATGTTCTGATGCAGAGATATAGGTCTTGCAAAATGGTTGCTAGGGTACTCTGTTTGGTTGCTAGGGAGTGGCTTGGCAGCTGCCAATCATGAAACTCCAAAGGCTGCTTGTCAGTATGTATGATATAAACCAACTCCCATGCCTCTGTGACATTCAGAATAGAAGATATCTCTCTATGAATTTTGGTTGCTAAGGTGCTCGACAATGGTTGCTAGGGAGGGGCTAGGAAGTGTTGAGGTGATTCATGATTGGCTGTTTGCTGCCCCGAGTCAAATGAGACCACCCCCATGTTTCTATGACAATTCAGTCCTGAGATATCCCTTTGATCTCTTTCAATGGAAGTCTATGGGACTTGTTGCTAAGGTGCTCTAAATGGTTGCTAGGGCGTGGCTTGATAGCTTCACAATGATCCTGAGAGACTGATTGGTCATCTGAGTAAGATGAGCCCTCCCCCTTGTCTCTATGACACTGTGATCCAGAGCTACGTTCATTACAAAATCCCTATGCAATTTACCATAGTAGGAAAAGCATGTGTGTTTCACGGGACATTCCTTCCCCATAGTAAGTCAATGGGACAACTTTGGGACGCTCCTGCCCCCCAGGGGTGCAACTTTTACCCCATTGTGAGGTATGTTCTTACAGAGCCTGTCAGCCTCTTCAAATGTGGCAAATCACACGTTTCTGCAAAATCCTCGCTCAGAGCTATGAGTGCTCAAAGTTCGTCGCAATGTTAAGTCAATGGAACTTTTTGGGGCGCTTTTTCGCCCCTGGGGCGAACACCGCACCCCCGATCGCTTATAAAAGTCATAGCACACCTCTCCTCAATAAGCCGGTCGATTTGACACCTCATTCATGGGTCTGTGACAAACGGTGCGGGGCGAGTTACGCGCCAAACTTTTGTCCAGAACAATAAGAAGAAGAAGAAGAATAACTAGATTAAAAAGTTCGTCGAGACAAACTTTAAGTTGGCTTGAGAAAGTTTGTACTGGAAAGTTTGAAGTTTAAAGTAGTTTGAAGATTAAAGTAGTTTGAAGTTTAATTTAGTTTAAAGTTTAATTTAGTTTAAAGTTTAAATTAGTCTAAAGTTTAAATTAGTTTGAAGTTTAAATTAGTTTAAAGTTTAAATTAGTCTAAAGTTTAAATTAGTTTGAAGTAAATTAGTTTAAAGTTTAAAGTAGTTTAAAGTTTAAATTAGTTTGAAGTTAAAATTAGCTTAAAGTTTTAATTAGTTTAAAGTTTAAAGTAGTTTAAAGTTAAAAAGTTGTTGGGGGTTTTCTAGTGGGTTGCTAAGGTGTTCTGGGTGGTTGCTAGGCGGTTGCTAGGGTGTTCTGGGTGGTTGCTATGCGGTTGCTAAGGTTTTTGGGTGGTTGTTAGGGTGTTCTGGGTTGTTGCTAGGGTGTTGCTTGGTGGTTGCTAGGGTGTTTTGGGTGGTTGCTAGGGTGTTTTGGATGGTTGCTAGGTGGTTGCTAGGGTGTTCTGGGTGGTTGCTATGGTGTTGCTAGGCGGTTGCTAAGGTATTTTTGGTGGTTGCTAGGGTTTTCTGGGTGGTTGCTAGGGTGTTCTGGGTGGTTGTTAGGGTGTTGCTAAGCGGTTGCTAGGGTATTTTTGGTGGTTGCTAGGGTGTTGCTAGGCAGTTGCTAAGGTATGTTGGTGGTTGCTAGGCGGTTGCTAGGGTGTTCTGGGTGGTTGCTATGGTGTTGCTAGGCGGTTGCTAAGGTATTTTGGGTGGTTGCTAGGGTGTTGCTGGGCGGTTGCTAGGGTGTTCTGGGTGGTTGCTAGGGTGTTGCTAGGCAGTTGCTAGGGTATTCTGGGTGGTTGCTAGGGTGTTCTGGGTGGTTGCTAGGCGGTTGCTAGGGTGTTTTAGGTGGTTGCTAGGCGGTTGCTAGGGTGTTCTGGGTGGTTGCTATGCTGTTGCTAGGCGGTTGCTAGGGTATTCTGGGTGGTTGCTAGGCAGTTGCTAGGGTGTTTTGGGTGGTTGCTATGGTGTTGCTAGGCGGTTGCTTGGGTATTCTGGGTGGTTGCTAGGCGGTTGCTAGGGTGTTTTGGGTGGTTGCTATGGTGTTGCTAGGCGGTTGCTAGGGTGTTCTGGGTGGTTGCTATGCTGTTGCTAGGCGGTTGCTAGGGTATTCTGGGTGGTTGCTAGGCGGTTGCTAGGGTGTTCTGGGTGGTTGCTAGGCGGTTGCTAGGGTGTTTTGGTGGTTGCTATGGTGATGCTAGGCGGTTACTAAGGTATTCTGGGTGGTTTCTAGGCGGTTTCTAGGGTGTTCTGGGTGGTTGCTATGGTGTTGCTAGGCGGTTACTAAGGTATTCTGGGTGGTTGCTAGGCGGTTGCTAGGGTGTTCTGGGCTGTTGCTATGGTGTTACTAGGTGGTTGGTAGTTGTCACAGATGGTTACTATGGAGTCTTTACAGAGTTCTTAGCATGATCTTGGCATGATATAGCACTTAACTAATCGCTATTAGCATGTAGCTATTTACTGCTAGCATGTGTAGCATGTTGGAAGTGCTGTTTGCTAGCATGAGTCAAAAGAGCCAAACCTCATCTCTATACAATGTTCTGATACAGAGATATAGGTCTTGCAAAACGGTTGCTAGGGTACTCAAGTTTGGTTGCTATGGAGTTGCTTGGGAGCTGGAAGCTTTAAACTTAAGAAGTTTAAAGTGGTTTGAAGTTTAAAGTAGTTTACGAGTTTTTGAGTTTTGAGTTTATAAGTTTAAATGAGTTTAGAGTTTAAGTTTAAATGAGTTTAGAGTGAGTGTGTGTGTGTGTGTGTGTGTGTGTGTGTTCACACACACACACACACACACACACACACACTCAGAGTTTATGAGTTTAGAGTTTATAAGTGTATAAATGCATGAGTTTATAAGTGTACAAGTTTTTGAGTTTAGTTTATAAGTTTAATTGAGTTTTGAGTTTATAAGTTTAAATGAGTTTAGAGTTTATATGTGTAAATGAGTTTAAAGAGTTCAGAGTTTATTAATTTATGAGTTTAAGAGTTCATAAGTCTATGAATTCATGAGTTTATAAGTTAATTAGTTTATAAGTGTATGAGTTTAGAGTTCATTAGTTTAAATGAGTCTCAATGGCTCTTATGAGTTTTTGAGTTTTGGGTTCTAGGTGGTTGTATAGAATGGCAGTTTGGTTTAGTCTTCAAGGTGTTTAGATTTAAATTTTTGTCGGTTGGTGAGTTTGAATCTAAATTTGAATTTTTTAGAACTCCCCAATGCAAGTCAATGGGAGTTTTTCCGAGTTTTGATCGTCATTTTTAGGAAAACCGTAAGTCCGATCAGTCTGAAAAGATATAGCACACTTGGTCAGATCAGTTTGAGTGTCTGAGCCGAGTTTGGAGTATGTAGAGTTAAAGCTCTAGGAGGAGTTTCATATAGAAATTTTAGTCTCGGAATAATAATAATAACTAGATTAAAAAGTTCGTCGAGACAAACTTTAAGTTGGCTTGAGAAAGTTTGTACTGGAAAGTTTGAAGTTTAAAGTAGTTTGAAGATTAAAGTAGTTTGAAGTTTAATTTAGTTTAAAGTTTAATTTAGTTTAAAGTTTAAATTAGTCTAAAGTTTAAATTAGTTTGAAGTTTAAATTAGTTTAAAGTTTAAATTAGTCTAAAGTTTAAATTAGTTTGAAGTAAATTAGTTTAAAGTTTAAAGTAGTTTAAAGTTTAAATTAGTTTGAAGTTAAAATTAGCTTAAAGTTTTAATTAGTTTAAAGTTTAAAGTAGTTTAAAGTTAAAAAGTTGTTGGGGGTTTTCTAGTGGGTTGCTAAGGTGTTCTGGGTGGTTGCTAGGCGGTTGGTAGGGTGTTCTGGGTGGTTGCTATGGTGTTGCTATGCGGTTGCTAAGGTTTTTGGGTGGTTGTTAGGGTGTTCTGGGTTGTTGCTAGGGTGTTGCTTGGTGGTTGCTAGGGTGTTTTGGGTGGTTGCTAGGTGGTTGCTAGGGTGTTCTGGGTGGTTGCTATGGTGTTGCTAGGCGGTTGCTAAGGTATTTTTGGTGGTTGCTAGGGTTTTCTGGGTGGTTGCTAGGGTGTTCTGGGTGGTTGTTAGGGTGTTGCTAAGCGGTTGCTAGGGTATTTTTGGTGGTTGCTAGGGTGTTGCTAGGCAGTTGCTAAGGTATGTTGGTGGTTGCTAGGCAGTTGCTAGGGTGTTCTGGGTGGTTGCTATGGTGTTGCTAGGCGGTTGCTAAGGTATTTTGGGTGGTTGCTAGGGTGTTGCTGGGCGGTTGCTAGGGTGTTCTGGGTGGTTGCTAGGGTGTTGCTAGGCAGTTGCTAGGGTATTCTGGGTGGTTGCTAGGGTGTTCTGGGTGGTTGCTAGGCGGTTGCTAGGGTGTTTTAGGTGGTTGCTAGGCGGTTGCTAGGGTGTTCTGGGTGGTTGCTATGCTGTTGCTAGGCGGTTGCTAGGGTATTCTGGGTGGTTGCTAGGCAGTTGCTAGGGTGTTTTGGGTGGTTGCTATGGTGTTGCTAGGCGGTTGCTTGGGTATTCTGGGTGGTTGCTAGGCGGTTGCTAGGGTGTTTTGGGTGGTTGCTATGGTGTTGCTAGGCGGTTGCTAGGGTGTTCTGGGTGGTTGCTATGCTGTTGCTAGGCGGTTGCTAGGGTATTCTGGGTGGTTGCTAGGCGGTTGCTAGGGTGTTCTGGGTGGTTGCTATGCTGTTGCTAGGCGGTTGCTAGGGTGTTTTGGATGGTTGCTATGGTGTTGCTAGGCGGTTGCTAGGGTGTTCTGGGTGGTTGCTAGGGTGTTGCTAGGCGGTTGCTAGGGTGTTCTGGGTGGTTGCTATGCTGTTGCTAGGTGGTTGCTAGGGTATTCTGGTTGGTTGCTAGGGTGTTCTGGGTGGTTGCTAGGCGGTTGCTAGGGTGTTCTGGGTGGTTGCTAGGCGGTTGCTAGGGTGTTTTGGTGGTTGCTATGGTGATGCTAGGCGGTTACTAAGGTATTCTGGGTGGTTGCTAGGCGGTTTCTAGGGTGTTCTGGGTGGTTGCTATGGTGTTGCTAGGCGGTTACTAAGGTATTCTGGGTGGTTGCTAGGCGGTTGCTAGGGTGTTCTGGGCTGTTGCTATGGTGTTACTAGGTGGTTGGTAGTTGTCACAGATGGTTACTATGGAGTCTTTACAGAGTTCTTAGCATGATCTTGGCATGATATAGCACTTAACTAATCGCTATTAGCATGTAGCTATTTACTGCTAGCATGTGTAGCATGTTGGAAGTGCTGTTTGCTAGCATGAGTCAAAAGAGCCAAACCTCATCTCTATACAATGTTCTGATACAGAGATATAGGTCTTGCAAAACGGTTGCTAGGGTACTCAAGTTTGGTTGCTATGGAGTTGCTTGGGAGCTGGAAGCTTTAAACTTAAGAAGTTTAAAGTGGTTTGAAGTTTAAAGTAGTTTACGAGTTTTTGAGTTTTGAGTTTATAAGTTTAAATGAGTTTAGAGTTTAAGTTTAAATGAGTTTAGAGTGAGTGTGTGTGTGTGTGTGTGTGTGTGTGTGTGTGTGTGTTCACACACACACACTCAGAGTTTATGAGTTTAGAGTTTATAAGTGTATAAATGCATGAGTTTATAAGTGTACAAGTTTTTGAGTTTAGTTTATAAGTTTAATTGAGTTTTGAGTTTATAAGTTTAAATGAGTTTAGAGTTTATATGTGTAAATGAGTTTAAAGAGTTCAGAGTTTATTAATTTATGAGTTTAAGAGTTTATAAGTCTATGAATTCATGAGTTTATAAGTTAATTAGTTTATAAGTGTATGAGTTTAGAGTTCATTAGTTTAAATGAGTCTCAATGGCTCTTATAGTATATAGAATGGCAGTTTGGTTTAGTCTTCAAGGTGTTTAGATTTAAATTTTTGTCGGTTGGTGAGTTTGAATCTAAATTTGAATTTTTTAGAACTCCCCAATGCAAGTCAATGGGAGTTTTTCCGAGTTTTGATCGTCATTTTTAGGAAAACCGTAAGTCCGATCAGTCCGAAAAGATATAGCACACTTGGTCAGATCAGTTTGAGTGTCTGAGCCGAGTTTGGAGTATGTAGAGTTAAAGCTCTAGGAGGAGTTTCATATAGAAATTTTAGTCTCGGAATAATAATAATAATAATAATAACTAGATGCAAAAGTTCGTCGAGACAAACTTTAAGTTGGCTTGAGAAAGTTTGGACCAGAACGTTTTTTTGCTAGGCGGTTGCTAGGGTGTTCTGGGTGGTTGCTATGGTGTTGCTAGGCGGTTGCTAAGGTATTTTGGGTGGTTGCTAGGCGGTTGCTATGGTGTTGCTAGGCGGTTGCTAGGGTGTTCTGGGTGGTTGCTAGGTGGTTGCTAGGGTGTTTTGAGTGGTTGCTAGGCGGTTGCTAGGGTATTCTGGTTGGTTGCTAGGGTGTTTTGGGTGGTTGCTAAGGTGTTCTGGGTGGTTGCTAGGCGGTTGCTAGGGTGTTCTGGGTGGTTGCTATGGTGTTGCTAGGCGGTTGCTAGGGTGTTCTGGGTGGTTGCTAGGCGGTTGCTAGGGTGTTCTGGGTGGTTGCTATGGTGTTGCTAGGCGGTTGCTAGGGTATTCTGGGTGGTTGCTAGGCGGTTGCTAAGGTATTTTGGGTGGTTGCTAGGCGGTTGCTAGGGTGTTCTGGGTGGTTGCTAGGGTGTTGCTAGGCGGTTGCTAGGGTGTTCTGGGTGGTTGCTAGGGTGTTGCTAGGCGGTTGCAAGGGTGTTCTGGGTGGTTGCTAGGTGGTTGCTAGGGTGTTTTGGGTGGTTGCTAGGCGGTTGCTAGGGTATTCTGGTTGGTTGCTAGGGTGTTTTGGGTGGTTGCTAGGGTGTTCTGGGTGGTTGCTAGGGTGTTGCTAGGTGGTTGCTAGGGTGTTCTGGGTGGTTGCTAGGCGGTTGTGGGTGGTTGCTAGGCAGTTGCTAGGGTGTTCTGGGTGGTTGCTATGGTGTTGCTAGGTGGTTGCTAGAGTATTCTAGGTGGTTGCTAGGCGGTTGCTAGGGTGTTCTGGGTGGTTGCTATGGTGTTGCTAGGCAGTTGCTAAGGTATTCTGGGTGGTTGCTAGGCGGTTGCTAGGGTGTCCTGGGTGGTTGCTATGGTGTTGCTAAGGTATTCTGGGTGGTTGCTATGATGTTACTACGTGGTTGGTAGTTGTCACAGATGGTTACTATGGAGTCTTTATAGAGTTCTTAGCATGATCTTGGCATGATATAGCACTTAACTCATTACTATTAGCATGTAGCTATTCACTGCTAGCATGTGTAGCATGTTGGAAGTGCTGTTTGCTAGCATGAGTCAAAAGAGCCAAACCTCATCTCTATACGATGTTCTGATACAGAGATATAGGTCTTGCAAAACGGTTGCTAGGGTACTCAAGTTTGGTTGCTATGGAGTTGCTTGGGAGCTGGGAGCTTTAAACGTAAGAAGTTTAAAGTGGTTTGAAGTTTAAAGTAGTTTACAGTAGTTTGAAGTTCATGACAGATAGATAGATAAATAAGTTAGATACACACACACACACACGCGCACACACGCACACACACGCACACACACACACACACACACACACACACACACACACACACACACACACACTAACTCGCTCACACACTCACTCAGACACACACGCACACTCAAGAGTTTATGAGTTTAGAGTTTATAAGTGTATCAATTGATGAGTTTATAAGTGTATGAGTTTTTGAGTTTATAAATTTAAATGAGTTTAGAGTTTATAAGTTTAAATGAGTTTAAGAGTTCAGAGTTTATTAATTTATGAGTTTAAGAGTTCATAAGTCTATGAATTCATGAGTTTATAAGTTAATTAGTTTATAAGTGTATGAGTTTAGAGTTCATTAGTTTAAATGAGTCTCATTGGCTAATATAGTATATAGAACGGCAGTTTGGTTTAGTCTTCAAGGTATTTTGATTTGAATTTTCGTCGGTTGGTGAGTTTGAATCTAAATTTGAATTTTTTAGAACTCCCCAATGCAAGTCAATGGGAGTTTTTCCGAGTTTTGATCGTCATTTTTAGGAAAACCGTAAGTCCGTTCAGTCTGAAAAGATATAGCAACTAACTTCAGATCAGTTTGAGTGTCTGAGCCGAGTTTGGAGTATGTAGAGTTAAAGCTCTAGGAGGAGTTTGAGTCAACAGTTTTTTTACAGAAGAATAATAATAATATTAATAATAATAATAATAATAATAAGTTTAAATAGGATTTCAATATGTTGGCTCTCTCAAGCCAACTTAATAAGTTTAAATAGGATTTCAGTAAGTTGGCTCTCTCAAGCCAACTTAACTAGATTAAAAAGTTCGTCGAGACAAACTTTAAGTTGGCTTGAGAAAGTTTGTACTGGAAAGTTTGAAGTTTAAAGTAGTTTGAAGATTAAAGTAGTTTGAAGTTTAATTTAGTTTAAAGTTTAATTTAGTTTAAAGTTTAAATTAGTCTAAAGTTTAAATTAGTTTGAAGTAAATTAGTTTAAAGTTGAAAGTAGTTTAAAGTTTAAATTAGTTTGAAGTTTAAATCAGCTTAAAGTTTTAATTAGTTTAAAGTTTAAAGTAGTTTAAAGTTAAAAAGTTGTTGGGGGTTTTCTAGTGGGTTGCTAAGGTGTTCTGGGTGGTTGCTAGGCGGTTGCTAAGGTATTTTGGGTGGTTGCTAGGCGGTTGCTAGGGTGTTCTGGGTGGTTGCTAGGGTGTTGCTAGGCGGTTGCAAGGGTGTTCTGGGTGGTTGCTAGGTGGTTGCTAGGGTGTTTTGGGTGGTTGCTAGGCGGTTGCTAGGGTATTCTGGTTGGTTGCTAGGGTGTTTTGGGTGGTTGCTAGGGTGTTCTGGGTGGTTGCTATGGTGTTACTAGGTGGTTGCTAGGGTATTCTGGTTGGTTGCTAGGGTGTTCTGGGTGGTTGCTAGGTGGTTGCTAGGGTGTTTTGAGTGGTTGCTAGGCGGTTGCTAGGGTATTCTGGTTGGTTGCTAGGGTATTTTGGGTGGTTGCTAAGGTGTTCTGGGTGGTTGCTAGGCGGTTGCTAGGGTGTTCTGGGTGGTTGCTATGGTGTTGCTAGGCGGTTGCTAGGGTGTTCTGGGTGGTTGCTAGGCGGTTGCTAGGGTGTTCTGGGTGGTTGCTATGGTGTTGATAGGCGGTTGCTAGGGTATTCTGGGTGGTTGCTAGGCGGTTGCTAAGGTATTTTGGGTGGTTGCTAGGCGGTTGCTAGGGTGTTCTGGGTGGTTGCTATGGTGTTGCTAGGCGGTTGCTAGGGTGTTCTGGGTGGTTGCTAGGCGGTTGCTAGGGTGTTCTGGGTGGTTGCTATGGTTTTGCTAGGCGGTTGCTAGGGTGTTCTGGGTGGTTGCTAGGCGGTTGCTAAGGTATTCAGGGCGGTTGATATGGTGTTACTAGGTGGTTGGTAGTTGTCACAGATGGTTACTCTGGAGTTTTTATAGAGTTCTTAGAATGATTTAACACTTAACTAATCGCTATTAGCATGTAGCTATTCACTGCTAGCATGTGTAGCATGTTGGAAGTGCTGTTTGCTAGCATGAGTCAAAAGAGCCAAACCTCATCTCTATACGATGTTCTGATACAGAGATATAGGTCTTGCAAAACGGTTGCTAGGGTACTCAAGTTTGGTTGCTATGGAGTTGCTTGGGAGCTGGGAGCTTTAAACTTAATAAGTTTAAAGTGGTTTGAAGTTTAAAGTAGTTTACGAGTTTTTGAGTTTTGAGTTTATACGTTTAAATGAGTTTAGAGTGTGTGTGTGTGTGTGTGTGTACACACACACACACACACACACACACACACACACACACTCAGAGTTTATGAGTGTAGAGTTTATAAGTGTATAAATGGATGAGTTTATAAGTGTACAAGTTTTTGAGTTTAGTTTATAAGTTTAAATGAGTTTTGAGTTTATAAGTTTAAATGAGTTTAGAGTTTATAAATTTAAATGAGTTTAAGAGTTCAGAGTTTATTAATTTATGAGTTTTAGAGTTCATAAGTCTATGAATTCATGAGTTTATAAGTTAATTAGTTCATAAGTGTATGAGTTTAGAGTTCATTAGTTTAAATGAGTCTCAATGGCTCTTATAGTATATAGAATGGCAGTTTGGTTTAGTCTTCAAGGTGTTTAGATTTAAATTTTTGTCGGTTGGTGAGTTTGAATCTAAATTTGAATTTTTTAGAACTCCCCAATGCAAGTCAATGGGAGTTTTTCCGAGTTTTGATCGTCATTTTTAGGAAAACCGTAAGTCCGATCAGTCTGAAAAGATATAGCACACTTGGTCAGATCAGTCTGAGTGTCTGAGCCGAGTTTGGAGTATGTAGAGTTAAAGCTCTAGGAGGAGTTTCATATAGAAATTTTAGTCTCGGAATAATAATAATAATAATAATAATAAGTTTAAATAGGATTTCAGTAAGTTGGCTCTCTCAAGCCAACTTAACTAGATGCGAAAGTTCGTCGAGACAAACTTTAAGTTGGCTTGAGAAAGTTTGGACCAGAAAGTTTTTTGCTAGGCGGTTGCTAGGATATTTCTGGTGGTTGCTAGGGTCTTTTGGGTGGTTGCTAGGCGGTTGCTAGGGTATTTTGGGTGGTTGCTAAGGTGTTCTGGGTGGTTGCTAGGCGGTTGCTAGGGTGTTCTGGGGTGGTTACTAGGGTGTTCTGGGTGGTTGCTAGGCGGTTGCTAGGATATTTTGGGTGGTTGCTAGGGTCTTTTGGGTGGTTGATAGGCGGTTGCTATGGTATTTTAGGTGGTTGCTAGGGTATTTTAGGTGGTTGCTAGGGTATTCTGGGTGGTTGCTAGGCGGTTGCTAGGGTATTTTGGGTGGTTGCTAGGGTCTTTTGGGTAGTTGCTAGGCGGTTTCTAAGATATTTTTGGTGGTTGCTAGGGTCTTTTGGGTGGTTGCTAGGCGGTTGCTAGGGTATTTTGGGTAGTTGCTAGGGTGTTCTGGGTGGTTGCTAGGCGGTTGCTAGGGTGTTCTGGGTGGTTACTAGGGTGTTCTGGGTGGTTGCTAGGCGGTTGCTAGGATATTTTGGGTGGTTGCTAGGGTCTTTTGGGTGGTTGCTAGGCGGTTGCTAGGGTATTTTGGGTGGTTGCTAGGGTGTTCTGGGTGGTTGCTATGGTGTTCTAAGGTATTTTGGGTGGTTGATAGGGTGTTCTGAGTGGTTGCTATGGTGTTGCTAGGGTGTTCTAAGGTATTTTGGGTGGTTGCTAGGGTGTTCTGGGTGGTTGTTAGGCAGTTGCTAGGGTGTTCTGAGTGGTTGCTATGGTGTTGCTAGGCGGTTGCTAAGGTATTCTGGGTGGTTGCTAGGCGGTTGCTAGGGTATTCTGGGTGGTTGCTATGGTGTTGCTAGGCGGTTGCTAGGGTGTTTTGGGTGGTTGCTAGGCGGTTGCTAGGGTATTCTGGGTGGTTGCTATGGTGTTGCTAGGCGGTTGCTAAGGTATTCTGGGTGGTTGCTAGGCGGTTGCTAGGGTGTTCTGGGTGGTTGCTATGGTGTTGCTAGGTGGTTGCTAGGGTATTCTGGGTGGTTGCTAGGCGGTTGCTAGGCGGTTGCTAGGGTGTTCTGGGTGGTTGCTAGGCGGTTGCTAGGGTGTTCTGGGTGGTTGCTATGGTGTTGCTAGGTGGTTGCTAGGGTATTCTGGGTGGTTGCTAGGCGGTTGCTAGGGTGTTCTGGGTGGTTGCTATGGTGTTGCTAGGCGGTTGCTAAGGTATTCAGGGCAGTTGATATGGTGTTACTAGGTGGTTGGTAGTTGTCACAGATGGTTACTATGGAGTTTTTATAGAGTTCTTAGCATGATCTTGGCATGATTTAGCACTTAACTAATCGCTATTAGCATGTAGCTATTCACTGCTAGCATGTGTAGCATGTTGGAAGTGCTGTTTGCTAGCATGAGTCAAAAGAGCCAAACCTCATCTCTATACGATGTTCTGATACAGAGATATAGGTCTTGCAAAACGGTTGCTAGGGTACTCAAGTTTGGTTGCTATGGAGTTGCTTGGGAGCTGGAAGCTTTAAACTTAAGAAGTTTAAAGTGGTTTGAAGTTTAAAGTAGTTTACGAGTTTTTGAGTTTTGTGATTATAAGTTTAAATGAGTTTAGAGTTTAAAGTGTGTGTGTGTGTGTGTTCACACACACACACACACACACACACACACACACACACACACACACACACACACACACACACACTCAGAGTTTATAAGTTTAGAGTTTATAAGTGTATAAATGGATGAGTTTATAAGTGTACAAGTTTTTGAGTTTAGTTTATAAGTTTAAATGAGTTTAGAGTTCATAAGTTTAAATGAGTTTACAGTTTATAAGTTTAAATGAGTTTAAGAGTTCAAAGTTTATTAATTTATGAGTTTAAGAGGTCATAAGTCTATGAATTCATGAGTTTATAAGTTAATTAGTTTATAAGTGTATGAGTTTAGAGTGCATTAGTTTAAATTAGTCTCAATGGCTCATATAGTATATAGAATGGCAGTTTGGTTTAGTCTTCAAGGTGTTTAGATTTAAATTTTTGTCGGTTTGAATTTTTTAGAACTCCCAATGTAAGTCAATGGGAGTTTTTGAATGAGTTTTTTCGAGTTTTGATCGTCATTTTTAGGAAAACCGTAAGTCCGATCAGTCTGAAAAGATATAGCACACCGAGTCAGATCAGTTTGAGTGTCTGTGCCGAGTTTGGAGTATGTGGAGTTAAAGCTCTAGGAGGAGTTTGAGTTGTAAATTTTTACGCTCAGAAGAATAATAATAATAATAATAACTAGATGCAAAAGTTCGTCGAGACAAACTTTAAGTTGGCTTGAGAAAGTTTGGACCAGAACGCTTTTTGCTAGGCGGTTGCTAGGGTCTTTTGGGTGGTTGCTATGCTGTTTCTAGGCGGTTGCTAGGGTATTCTGGGTGGTTGCTAGGCGGTTGCTAGGGTGTTTTGGGTGGTTGCTAGGCGGTTGCTAGGGTGTTCTGGGTGGTTGCTATGGTGTTGCTAGGCGGTTGCTAGGGTGTTCTGGGTGGTTGCTATGGTGTTGCTAGGCGGTTGCTAGGGTATTCTTGGTGGTTGCTAGGCGGTTGCTAGGGTGTTCTGGGTGGTTGATATGGTGTTGCTAGGCGGTTGCTAAGGTATTCTGGGTGGTTGCTAGGCGGTTGCTAGGGTGTTCGGAGTGGTTGCTATGCTGTTGCTAGGGTGTTCTGGGTGGTTGCTAGGCGGTTGCTAGGGTGTTCTGGGTGGTTGCTATGGTGTTGCTAGGCGGTTGCTAGGGTATTCTGGGTGGTTGCTAGGCGGTTGCTAGGGTGTTCTGGGTGGTTGCTATGGTGTTGCTAGGCGGTTGCTAGGGTATTCTGAGTTGTTGCTAGGCGGTTGCTAGGGTGTTCTGGGTGGTTGCTATGGTGTTGCTAGGCGGTTGCTAAGGTATTCTGGGCGGTTACTAGGCGGTTGCTAGGGTGTTCTGGGCGGTTGCTATGGTGTTGCTAGGTGGTTGGTAGTTGTCACAGATGGTTACTATGGAGTCTTTATAGAGTTCTTAGCATGATCTTGGCATGATATAGCACTTAACTAATCGTTATTAGCATGTAGCTATTCAGTGCTAGCATGTGTAGCATGTTGGAAGTGCTGTTTGCTAGCATGAGTCAAAAGAGCCAAACCTCATCTCTATACGATGTTCTGATACAGAGATATAGGTCTTGCAAAACGGTTGCTAGGGTACTCAAGTTTGGTTGCTATGGAGTTGCTTGGGAGCTGGAAGCTTTAAACTTAAGAAGTGGTTTGAAGTTTAAAGTAGTTTACGAGTTTTTGAGTTTTGAGTTTATAAGTTTAAATGAGTTTAGAGTTTAAGTTTAAATGAGTTTAGTGTGTGTGTGTGTGTGTGTGTGTGTGTGTGTGTGTGTGTGTGTGTGTGTGTGTGTGTGTGTTCACACACACACACACACACACACTCAGAGTTTATGAGTTTAGAGTTTATAAGTGTATAAAATGATGAGTTTATAAGTGTAAGAGTTTTTGAGTTTAGAGTTTATAAGTTTTAAATGAGTTTAGAGTTATTAAGTTTTAATGAGTTTAGAGTTTATAAGTTTAAATGAGTTTAAGAGTTCAGAGTTTATTAATTTATGAGTTTAAGAGTTCATAAGTCTATGAATTCATGAGTTTATAAGTTAATTAGTTTATAAGTGTATGAGTTTAGAGTTTATTAGTTTAAATGAGTCTCAATGGCTCATATAGTATATAGAATGGCAGTTTGGTTTAGTCTTCAAGGTGTTTAGATTTAAATTTTGTCGGTTTGAATTTTTTAGAACTCCCCAATGTAAGTCAATGGGAGTTTTTGAATGAGTTTTTTCGAGTTTTGATCGTCATTTTTAGGAAAACCGTAAGTCGGATCAGTCTGAAAAGATATAGCACACCGAGTCAGATCAGTTTGAGTGTCTGTGCCGAGTTTGGAGTATGTGGAGTTAAAGCTCTAGGAGGAGTTTGAGTTGTAAATTTTTACGCTCAGAAGAATAATAATAATAATAATAACTAGATGCGAAAGTTCGTCGAGACAAACTTTAAGTTGGCTTGAGAAAGTTTGGACCAGAAAGTTTTTTGCTAGGCGGTTGCTAGGGTATTCTGAGTGGTTGCTAGGCGGTTGCTAGGATATTTCTGGTGGTTGCTAAGGTGTTCTGGGTGGTTGCTAGGCGGTTGCTAGGGTGTTCTGGGTGGTTGCTAGGGTGTTGCTGGGCGGTTGCTAGGGTGTTCTGGGTGGTTGCTATGCTGTTGCTAGGTGGTTGCTAGGGTATGCTGGTTGGTTGCTAGGGTTTTCTGGGTGGTTGCTAGGCAGTTGCTAGGGTGTTCTGGGTGGTTGCTATGGTGTTGCTAGGTGGTTGCTAGGGTATTCTGGGTGGTTGCTAGGCGGTTGCTAGGGTGTTCTGGGTGGTTGCTATGGTGTTGCTAGGCGGTTGCTAGGGTATTCTGGGTGGTTGCTAGGCGGTTGCTAGGGTGTTCTGGGTGGTTGCTATGCTGTTGCTAGGCAGTTGCTAGGGTATTCTGGGTGGTTGCTAGGCAGTTGCTAGGGTGTTTTGGGTGGTTGCTAGGCGGTTGCTAAGGTATTCTGGGTGGTTGCTAGGCGGTTGCTAGGGTGTTCTGAGTGGTTGCTATGGTGTTGCTAGGGTGTTCTGGGTGGTTGCTAGGCGGTTGCTAGGGTGTTCTGGGTGGTTGCTATGGTGTTGCTAGGTGGTTGCTAGGGTATTCTGGGTGGTTGCTAGGCGGTTGCTAGGGTGTTCTGGGTGGTTGCTATGGTGTTGCTAGGCGGTTGCTAGGGTATTCTGAGTGGTTGCTAGGCGGTTGCTAGGGTGTTGCTAGGCGGTTGCTAAGGTATTCTGGGTGGTTGCTAGGCGGTTGCTAGGGTGTTCTGAGTGGTTGCTATGCTGTTGCTAGGGTGTTCTGGGTGGTTGCTAGGCGGTTGCTAGGGTGTTCTGGGTGGTTGCTATGGTGTTGCTAGGCGGTTGCTAGGGTATTCTGGGTGGTTGCTAGGCGGTTGCTAGGGTGTTCTGGGTGGTTGCTATGGTGTTGCTAGGCGGTTGCTAGGGTATTCTGAGTGGTTGCTAGGCGGTTGCTAGGGTGTTCTGGGTGGTTGCTATGGTGTTGCTAGGCGGTTGCTAAGGTATTCTGGGCGGTTACTAGGCGGTTGCTAGGGTGTTCTGGGCGGTTGCTATGGTGTTGCTAGGTGGTTGGTAGTTGTCACAGATGGTTACTATGGAGTCTTTATAGAGTTCTTAGCATGATCTTGGCATGATATAGCACTTAACTACTCGTTATTAGCATGTAGCTATTCAGTGCTAGCATGTGTAGCATGTTGGAAGTGCTGTTTGCTAGCATGAGTCAAAAGAGCCAAACCTCATCTCTATACGATGTTCTGATACAGAGATATAGGTCTTGCAAAACGGTTGCTAGGGTACTCAAGTTTGGTTGCTATGGAGTTGCTTGGGAGCTGGAAGCTTTAACTTAAGTTTAAAGTGGTGTGAAGTTTAAAGTAGTTTACGAGTTTTGAGTTTACAAGTTTAAATGAGTTTAGAGTTTAAGTTTAAATGAGTTTAGTGTGTGTGTGTGTGTGTGTGTGTGTGTGTGTTCACACACACACATACACACACACACACTCAGAGTTTATGAGTTTAGAGTTTATAAGTGTATAAATTGATGAGTTTATAAGTGTAAGAGTTTTTGAGTTTAGAGTTTATACGTTTTAAATGAGTTTAGAGTTTATAAGTTTTAATGAGTTTAGAGTTTATAAGTTTAAATGAGTTTAAGAGTTCAGAGTTTATTAATTTATGAGTTTAAGAGTTCATAAGTCTATGAATTCATGAGTTTATAAGTTAATTAGTTTATAAGTGTATGAGTTTAGAGTTTATTAGTTTAAATGAGTCTCAATGGCTCATATAGTATATAGAATGGCAGTTTGGTTTAGTCTTCAAGGTGTTTAGATTTAAATTTTGTCGGTTTGAATTTTTTAGAACTCCCCAATGTAAGTCAATGGGAGTTTTTGAATGAGTTTTTTCGAGTTTTGATCGTCATTTTTAGGAAAACCGTAAGTCCGATCAGTCTGAAAAGATATAGCAACGCGAGTCAGATCAGTTTGAGTGTCTGTGCCGAGTTTGGAGTATGTGGAGTTAAAGCTCTAGGAGGAGTTTGAGTTGTAAATTTTTAGGGTCAGAAGAATAATAATAATAATAAGTTTAAATAGGATTTCAGTAAGTTGGCTCTCTCAAGCCAACTTAATAATAAGTTTAAATAGGATTTCAATATGTTGGCTCTCTCAAGCCAACTTAATAATAAGTTTAAATAGGATTTCAATATGTTGGCTCTCTCAAGCCAACTTAATAATAATAATAAGTTTAAATAGGATTTCAGTAAGTTGGCTCTCTCAAGCCAACTTAATAAGTATGAGCAATAACAATAGTGATGCCTTGCTTTCAGCAAGCACCACTAATAATAAACAACACTCAAATAATCTTTAACTACACATACTTATATAAAATACAGTCAGTATCTACACTGATCTGAGTTCATTTAACACTATAACAGTTATGGGTTTATTTTGAGTCAGACAAAAGTAATAACTTGAGGTCCAGTTAATGAGTCCAAACAATTCATAACCGCTATGACTCATGGGTACTTTTAAATAACTAAAAAATAATAACAGCTCATAAAAGTCATTCATTTGTGAATCGGACTACTGGCCATGCTATATGTTTCTGGAAGTGACTTATTCATAAATAAAAACTATTTATTCATGTGTTAGTCTTGCGACTGCAATATTCAGTGGGTGAGAGACAGGTCATGTTTCCACCCAAAGTAGAAAATTAAACTTATGCACAAAATTGGAATATCACATTGAACATCTGCGAATAAAGCAGCGTTTCCATCTCATGCGTTCGAGAGAACAAAATCGTGCAAAATTGGTGCACAATATCAGTAATAAAACTGCAAGTATCTCTTTCTCCCTCCATCATAAACGAGTGTGTCTCAGAGCGTCAGACGAAACACAGTAAACGCTGTCATGTTCTCGGGCGTTCGGGAACACACTCGTGTGTGTGAGACGCTTCTGGAGGGAATTACACCAAATCTAGTTCTTTCTTTCAATCAACCAATCAATTCATCAATCCATCAACCTACCTACTTCTCCAATTGGGTAATATTAGTGCTAAAATGCTAAACATTCTTCTTTTGCACTAAAAGGTTTCCTTGAAAAGATATATTGAAGCGCTTGAAGGGACCCAATCTTCTGAGGACGGTTCAGTGGATGATGAGGAGATTCGAGACTCTTTCAAACTCAAGTGTTGGATATGATCTTATTTTGATGGAATGTACTTTATATATTTGGTCGTCCATATTATTCTGTGTCTTATCGTCGTCCTTAAGGTAGTATTTGTTGCCTTCATTTTTTTAACCCACCCTGAACATTAAAGGATGTCTTAGTCAACACTCATTCTGGCATTGTTTGGCACATGTTTAGTGGAGTGAAACGGTATATTCAGTGTAAGATAGGAGGACCGTGGGGAACTGACTGCATTACAGAAGAGAAGAGTTGAAAAACAAGAGAAATGTTTGACATCAGTAATTACAAACGGATAAAAGATTGCGAAGACAAGTTGTTGTTGTTGTAAAAACTTTACCTTCACATTTTGTATAAGAACGCCTCTGAGCAGTAATAGACACTTGACTACAAAGCAAAGTCATTAGAATTATAACACAAAAAAAGAAAAGAAAATTGCACATATGAACTTAAGACACAAACGTGGCATGTAAACGGTCATCAAATATTCCAGTTTGTTTGGGAATAATGGCACAGATCCTGCTAGTGTTAGCTCAGACTGTGTTGAGTTTGGTCACGATGAGGACTCGCACAGACTGGTCAAACGACGAGCTGACGCAGAGACCCTGCTTGTCGGGGCTCCAGTCCAGACTGGAGATGGGTTGTGTGGACAGCGTGACGTTCTGCAGGAGATTCACGGACCCAGCAACACCCATGTCTACTTCATCCGAGCCCTTCTTAGTCCTCTGGGCCGGATACTCACTGGAACAATGGAAAAGCAAGAGTTGGTCATAGAGAGTCACAATGAAGCACTCTTTAGTAGGTGTAGGCAGGGGCGGGTCTAAGGTCAGTGGATATTCAGGGCTTTAGCCCAAACTAAAATTGGGTATTTTTAGTTAATTAATTAATTATAAAAGCGATTTAAAGGGATAGTTCACTTTGAAATTAAATTTTGGTATGTTTTAGCTTACCTCAAGGGCATCCAAGATGTAGGTGTCTTTGTTTCCGCAGTAGTTTCAATTTTGATATTTTTAGGTCAAACCGTTCTTGTCTGTCAGTCCTATAATGCAGGTCTGTGGTCACTGTCTCAAAGAGCATGAGGAACGAATGTTCATTGGAACGAATGCCGTAGGCAAGGCAGTATCTATTCTAGTGTATATATCTATGCACCAGTCTGCGCACACGTCCCACACACCAGGATGAGCCCGCGCCCTCAGATCACTTGGACGTGGCTGTGTATAAGAGGTAAAACCGATATAAATACTGTTCGTTTTCTCACACAAACCTCTCGTTTCGTGTCTTAGGCCATCAATGTGTACTTACGATGGGGAATTGTTTAATTTGGACTCTGTGCATGCTCTTTGAGACAGTGACCACAGACCTGCATTATAGGACTGGCAGACAAGAACGGTTTGACCTAAAAATATAAAAATTGAAACTACTGCGGAAAAAAAGACACCTACATCTTGGATGACCTTGAGGTAAGCTAAAACATACCAAAATTTAATTTCAAAGTGAACTATCCCTTTAAGGGAATAAAGAAAAAGAAAGAAAGGCTTATTGTATTCGTGAAATAATTTTAACTATTTGCAAATAATATAGTATTTTTAATTATGCATGCATTCTCTCTAAATGAATCAAGGAAATTATATCATATTTTAAATTCAAAAAGGCAAAATTGAATAAAAAAATAAAAAAGTTGAGTAATTTGCGTCAACGGATTCTGTCGGTAGTTGAACATTTCTATTGTAAAACAGTCAAATATTAAATGTTTATCTACTTACATTTTACCAGGCATTCGTTCACCTCTTTAATCATTTTGACAATGATGAGCTAGACCGCTGAACTTTTAGTCATCCTAACAACAAACAGAGCGGCGCGTAGTGGAGTGCATCATGAATATCAAATTTATTGCAGTGAATCTCTTATTTGCATCTTAAGTTTATTGCCAATAATAATGACAGGTTTGCGAAAGTGTAGAACTCGGTGAGCTCGCGCAAAACATCTTCAGCACAGCGACTCATTTAAACGCCTCTGATTGGCCGATGCGTTCAACAGACATGTCTGTGATTGGCTGCAATGCTCAACGCTGCAAAAGCACGTCGTAAACTCCTTTAATGCAAAGGGAAAAATATAAATAAAACTGTAATATACACTTTTCATGATTAGGTAATCGCAGCTGCTGGTAACAAGACATTCGGGGCTTTACTATAGACATTCGGGGCTTAAGCTCTAGCGCCGCCCCTGGGTATGGGTACCGAGAACCGGTATTTTTTTTGGACCGGTACGTAATTGGGTCAATACCGGACAACCAATAAGCTTCAGAACAAATGATAATGTTATCGACACTTGCGGTGTTTTATCTCTGTATACTTCTGTGTTAAATTAGCGAATTAGAAGCTGCTCATTGTCATTTTCACAATGTCATCATATTGCTCAACGTACGTGTGACATCCATGTGCATAACTTGTTATAAAATGTAAATGTCGATTCCTCTTATCGATTCCTTTGTGTGCATATCAATATGACTTTAAACCACTCAAGCGTGAGACGACTGTGTTCATGTGTATCAGTATATCGGATCCGTGCAGCTCTTAAAGCGACAGCGCTAATATTCCTGCAGCCGTCTCTGTAATAACACTGATCAAACAACACAAGACAATGAGAAAACTCACTCGTTCTTCACTGAGTAACTTATGTAACTATATTTGTAAAGTATATTTTATAAAGTGCAGTGTTATTTTACATTTAATTACAGTTTCTGTACCTGAAAATCTTAAAACACTGTTTATTTCAATCGTATCTTTGTTCAGTTGTATCTATATGTTTTTTGCGATTTCTAATTTTTTATTTGTTCTTTTTTAAGGCGAGACACGGCAGTTGTTTTATTTTTACTGGTCAATTTTGAGATTTTTGGATATTTGTCTTCAATAACATGTCTTCTTTCAGACTTGTGGTGAAAAAAAGTCAGAAATACACATTTAGGTCTTTATTTTACTACACTGTGTCTGTTTGCGTCTGTAGATTTCTCATAAATTCAACAAAAGTTGTAAATCATCCCGCTGCTCCCTGTCATCACACACACCGCTGGAAAGCTCTCTCTCTCCTGTACAATCCTGTCCAATCCAAATATAGTCATCTCCTTTTTATCAGCAACCAGGGCCTGAAATTAACACCCGACCACACGCCAAATGCGGGTGAATTCTGCAATTGGTGGGTAACACTGTCAATCTACCTGCCACATTGGCAGGTAGCCACTGAGCCCCTTCGCGGGGAGTTTGATTGACAGGCGATCTGGCCAATCATAATCCGCCGAATCCGCCTTTTTTTGTCCGACAAAGCAGTCAGGAGAGTTCAACGTTGGAGGATTTGAACTTGAAAAAACGGAGTATACTGAGTAGGCCTACTGACATCTTTCCACAGTTAAAACTAACCAGATTCCTACTTATGTTAATTCATGTTTATTTGATGCTATAAATTAACTAGAAGGAAGAGATGATCGGTTCACGAGCAGCTTTAACTGAGGCACCACAGTGATCTGTCAAGACACATTAGGCCAGCCTTTCTCAAACTTTTTTCAGTCAGGGCACCTTTCAAAAGTGCACAAAATCTCAAGGCACCCCAGTGTAAAATATAATTTAAAAACACTGCATAACCCAAATGTAAATGCAAATGATATTTATCTAAAATGAATTTACAATTTTATTAATCCGTTCATATGTTTAGGCCACAGAGTCACAAAACGGTATTGTCTAAATTTCTTTAAAAATTACCAAATTTTAACTTTGAGACTTTGTTTAATATCAAAAGTAACCAGGACTGTCTTGTCTGTCAGCGTGTTGTCAGTGTCCTCTCTGCTGCGCGATGTGCTTTTCATTGCGTGAGATCATGGTTTGGCGTGAGCGCGGTGTAGCTTGTCGGACATAGCAACAGTAACTAAAGGGGCCGGGTCTTTGCGAAGGTTTTTTTTTTTTTTTTTTTTTTGCAACTGTTGTTCTTTGACATTTAAACGAAGTCAGCCATTTCGTTGGATTTTAGCTAAAAAATGTGGCGGCACATTACTGGAGTAAAGAAAGCATCTGTGAAAGCAGCGCAGTTTGAGTGTTTCGGAACGTATATGTGATCGGAGAGAAAGATGAGGCCCTTCTCTGACTACGTTTCAATGTGTGAGTTAAGTATTAAACTGTTGGTGAGATGAGATGATAATGCAACGCTGAGTTGCACAGATGTTGGGAGTTGGGAACCGGTGAGAAAATGTCCGGTAGCCTACCCGGTAACTTTACCAGTAATAACAATATTAATTTAGTTCTGCTTAACGGTTCCTGAACGCTGTAACTAACAGCTGCCCAGCCATCAACACAGCCGCATGTGATTTGTTTACAAACGAGCTGCACTAGGTCTATATCTGTATTCTAAGAGTTATTATTACTTGTATGGATCTCGTTAATAACTTGACAGCACTTAAATGTGTATTCTTACAAGTTAAAGAACAAATGTTTGTGCAATTCCTTTTTTTCACCTTTTATGAGGCCAAAAAAAAAAAAAAAAACTGGCTGGTAAAAAGTCACTGTGGCAGGTGGTCAAAAAAGTTAACTTCAGGCCCTGTCAGCAACCAATCGTGAAACTAAAAGGGCTGAATGCGCAATCTCATTGGCTGATGATAAATCTTTAAAGCCCGTTTTCTCAAAATGACTTTTCTCTCATTCTCCAAGTCTGAAATCTCCACTTCAGTCGCACCGATACACACCAAACTCTCCAGTCTTGTACCTAGTTATATTATGAAGACATTTACAGAGGGATTTGTAAATATATTATTCCTAGCCTGATTTATATAACATTTTATTACAAAAAACATGGCGAAAATCATTTTTTTAAGGCTATTGACAGTATATTCTGATTTATAGGATAACAAAAGTAGATATCCATAAATCCCTCTGTAATTTTTTTCCCATCTAATATGTGAACACAATGAAAATGTTTTTTTTTTTACCTGGCTTTATCCAATACTCAGATTTCGTTTTTTAAAAATTATATGCAAATTAGCGCAAATTTAATTACATATTGCCTAATTTGCATATTTAAACATTAAATTACAGAAAACTTGTAATACATTTTTTTTCTCATCTTAATGTAGGTAATCAACTGGGAAAGTTTCATGGTGATATCTGTTCGTTAAAGATTTTATCCTATTCACCTGTAGTGTCTCGCCTTAATTACAGAGTGTTTACGTGTCTTTAATAATGCTTGAGATTTACATTAGTTAGTCTAGACTCAGTTGTTCTTCTATGGTGTTTTTAAACCACAGGCAAACGCTCCTTGTGTGAGTGTTCTTTAGCCTGTTGATCTTTGTTCATGATATTCAGCTACAATTAAACGTTTTGCAATAAGACTTCGAATAAAACCCTAGATATATCATTCACTTTTATTTTTTTACCTTATTGGAATCAATATTTGGAGTCGATAAGCAGTATCGGTATCGATAAAATGTAAACGATACACATCCCTACTCTTTAGATGTTAAAAATATTAAAGAAATTCCTTACTATTTCCATAAATGTAGATTACCCGCTCCACCGGCCGTCATGAAGATGTCACGATTCTGAGGCAAATGCCTCACTTGCCAAACTGTAGACTTGTGAGCCTGAAATACAGAACGCAAACGCTAAACACTCTCAAACGAGTCTTAAGAGTAGCATTTTCAACAGTTAAGTGTGCAAAACAAAGATTTAGGATGCAAAAGCACTATAAGAGCATCATGAAAGTGAATAATGCGCTACAATCCAAGTCTTCTGAAGCCATGGGATTCCTCTGAGAGCTCAACAGACAGACATTTAATCCATTACTCAGGGAAAATCTTCAACATTCCCCCTAGCCCTCCTTGGGCTCAAGAGAGGTCCAATTTGTGAACGAATCTTTCTTTTGAATCAGATCTATTCTATTAGTAAATCGATCACTTGTAGGGTTAGATTATTTGTTAAATACTGGTTTCTTTCTCGCACAAGCTATCGCAGGGCTTCAGGAGACTGTGATATCGCACACGAATGGCACAGGCCGCTTTTAGCCTGCTTTTGTGCCATTTCTGAAGCTTAAAAATAGGGCTGGGCCGAAGAACGCGATCATGAGTGCGTCAGCCAGTGGACAAAACTCAAGTCAGAATCATTCTTATCTTGTCTGAATGTTGGTACAAATGTACAAAGGTGTGTTTTTTCTTCTTTTTCTTGTTTATATAAATGTATGCATGCATTTGTTTACTGATAGATTTGTTTACTGACTGATTTATTGACTTGATTTTTTTTGTTCATTGCTTATGTAATGGCCAATGCTTTGGCAATACTGTACAAGTCATGTCTAAAGCTCATTTGAATTTGAGAGAGAGAGAGAGAGAGAGAGAGAGAGAGAGAGAGAGAGAGAGAGAGAGAGAGAGAGAGAGAGAGAGAGAGAGAGAGAGAGAGAGAGAGAGAGAGAGAGAGAGAGAGAGAGAGAGAGAGAGAGAGAGAGAGAGAGCTTCTTTTGCATGCTCTTGATTGCTGATCGCATGTCTTTTGGATTAAGACCAAATCATATATGTAGTAAAATCATTGTATAACCAGTGGGTTCCCGACAGTATTGCAGGAAAACGTCATGTTTTACATTTAACATACTTTTACATGCATGTTCACTAGGGTGGCCCATACAAATAAGCAAAAAAAATTAAAATAAAGTGATAAATTCTACGATTTGAAACTTGCAAACATGGACCATAAAGACAAAAGGAATAGGGTTAAAATTTCAGCTAAATTGAAGATGATTTAGAGGTTGCACAAGCCCCTTGAAGTTTTGAGAATTTTCACTTAAACAATGTTAAATGGCAAAGCCGTGTCAGATTATTAAATTGCTTGTCCTTGTAATCTGGTATATATTCATGAAAAATTTACTTCTTTTCTACAAATAATCCCATATATTTCATTATGATGCACATCGGAACTATGAACAGAAGACCCTCAGCAATTTTGTGACAATGAATACAAATTCATTCTTCACAATTCTTGGCCTACCAGAGTCGTTCTTACAAACACAGCCTGAGACAAGGAAGGAAAATGAGGAGTTCACATGTGCAGAGAAGATAGTTCAATCCCTAAAAGTTGTGAATGACACTGCAGAAAGGGGCATCAAGTTGATACAGGACTTTAATGCTATATTAACCAAATCAGAAGAACAGAAACTATTCTTACTACAGGTGGTTAAACGCCACAGAGAAAGCTGTCCTGACTCAAACAAAACCACAGTTGTCAAAGGTCTTGCCAATTCTCCATCTGAATTAGCAAATTGAACAGACTTGTAGAAATACATTAGTATAAGATTGTTGTGTAATAATATTCACTATTAAAATGGTAAGTTCTCTATAATATGTACCAAATAAGTTGCAGTTTATGCTTATATGTCCTTTATGTAGCTCCATGTTAAGTTTAAGGAATAAACAACATAAAGATTGACATTTCAGCAAATATATTTATATACCGCTAATCAAGTGATATAGGTGATTTTTCTTTTGTCTTGTGCAACCCCTAAATATCATTTAATTTAGCCAATTTTTTTATGTGATAACTTAAACTGGTGGTAGACCAAAATGCAGGGTTCAAATTGGGAGAAAAGAGAAAAAATTTTTTTGGGGGCACCCTAATGTTCACATTATCAGACTTTAGCCATGCAAATGTTATAAGTAACAGAGATAAGCACAAGACCCAGAGGCTTACGCATTAAAATAACTGAAGGAAACATATTTTTGCTGAACGAATTAAGCCAACTAATATGATTCATAGTCTTTTGGTTTCTCTACCCAATATTTTTGTGTAAATTACAAATGCAGTGAATAGACTGGTATCGGAGTGTTATCGGTTCTCGGTTTCATATGAGGAAAGCTATTGTCAAAAACACACTGAAACATAATGGTCTTCACATCAAACATAGAAGTTTGGTTTAACTTGTAGAAATGATGACAGAAATATATTACTATTGTATAATCAAATGTACTTATCATACTATTATGATTATCATCATCATCATTAATATTAAGGCACATTATAAAACCAAGATTTTTTTTGTTCAATCCATGTTTTAATTTATACAGTATACAAGTTCTGTTGTACAATACCTTATTTGACAAAAAATAAAAATGCAATGTTTTGCTGTAAATTAATTGTTATATTTTCATTTTATTACATTTTAAAGGACTGATTAAATTGTTAAAGTTTCATTCGTTTCATTAGATACCATTTAATTATATATTCGATTTAAATCACAAAACATGATTCAGAAAAAAATCAAATAGAAAATGAAATTGATTTCGTGGGACATTTACAAGTTGTTTACATTCACTCAACTAACACATTTATTCACCATTACTGCCTTACCCATTATTGATAAACAAATACCGTATATCAAGATGGTATGAATATATCATGATAATATTTTTGGCCATATCTCCCAGCCCTACTTCAAAGCTTCAGTGCCAATTTATATAATAATTGCATGTTTTCTCCCGCGAGAAATAGAATAAATGAAGGCAAATACAATTTTCATCATCATTCAGGAAAAATAAAACATGTATACAGCCTTTCAGTGAGACAAACCTTTTCCGACACTGACGCGAAGCCCTTGGTGGGATGCTGGGTCCTCATGTCAAACACATGAAACTTGCCCTCTAAAGATGTGGCCACTAGTTTGTTCATGTTAATGTCTTTTCTGTCAAATTCAACAGAGCAGACCTGTGAAAGAAACGCAAAGTAAGTTTATCCATTATACTGCATCTGCACAAGCTAGATTCCTCCCACTGTAATGAAGAAAGCTCGCGCCCGCGCCGCATCGGGACCAGATGATGGACAGGTTCGGTTTCACCATTCTGGATAAACTGAGGATCACTTTTTTTTTAAATATAGATCACAATTCTACCTCGATTCTGAACAGGCAACTAGGCATGGGACGGTATGAAAATTTCGTATCACGATAATAGTGACCAAAATTATCATGATTATCAATATTATCACGGTTTTGTTAAAACGAGATGAAAGTGTTCAAAAATAACTGATGTTCACACTGAAGACATTTCAACAAGTTTTATATTTGAAAATCAACAAACAACAAATAAAACCAGCAGCTCTATGCACTTTTTTAAGCAAGATTATATTCTGTGGCATTTCCTTCCTTATAATGACCGTCGTCAATAGCATTATAACACCGCGCACATCCATGTATCGCAACGGACGCGCTCTCTCGTTTCATTCAATTACAACTTGCCGTCTTGCGGCTCCGTTTTTGATTGTATTGAAAATGAAATCAGAGTTGATTTATTGTTTACAGAGATAATATTTGATAATATTGTTGTGATCATCTTGTCTGGACAATTGTTTTGTACGCTGTACAAAATTAATTTAGAAACGGGTAAGATTTAAAACATTAATCTGCCTTCCGCCATTCATTTTCGAACAAAAAACAACAACATTGCGTCAGACTGTTGCTGGCTGGACAGGATTTACAGTGAGTTATTAAAATTGCGGTAATCAAACACGGTTTCAATGATAATTCAATTTTAAACGATAATACTAACCGTCAGTACATTTTATCGTGGTTTATAGTGAAACCGGTAATCGTCCCATCCCTACAGGCAACTAAACAAAATAACATGTCATTTACTAGAGGTTCTGACAGAATGTTAGTTGCTGCAGTCTATATAAAATGTTTAATTAATTGAAATGAATTATTTTTTAAAAATCAGTTTGAGTGAACTATTCAATGACTCACACATAAAGACTTCACTTGTTTTATTACTGGATGAATGATCACAGTGATTTTGAACGAATCTCTTGCATAAATGAGTCAATGACAAATACAGTTTTTAACAGTCACTTGTCGCCACCTACTGGTGTAACAACATAACTGATACAATCTTTATTTGAAGCGTCAAGTTCCTTTCAAAAGGTGATTTACTCTATTTTATCACTTCTTTAGACATCAGTGTTTATATCTGAACTATAAACCTGTGATAATATGAATGATTGTAAGAAATAATATTTCTGTGTGGTTGAAAAGACGCGGATTCATATCGATTCATGACAACGGCTCTCTCTGGATCAGAACACAGATCTGTGATCAGACTAATCAAAGGTTTAACAGAAAGAGCCGAATCTCTGTCGTTTAGGAATAAGATCGTGTGTGTTGCGATCTGTTAACGATTAATCGTGTAGCTCTACTGCTCAGCCACTTTATATTTCCTGTCCATCTGAAATCTAAATGAATACTAACCTTTAAACAATATCTGATGGTTACATCAAAGCCAATCTGTTACATTTATGCTCTTTGAATTTATATAATCATTTCTTAACCACCAACGTTGTGTAAAATGTTCACTATGTGTAAACAGCTCAGACAGAGTGTTTATTTCAGATAAAAGTGAATGATGGTATTTTCACGTTACTGTAGCTGAAGTGTACTTGATCACATGGTCCATGGATGTCTCATTTAACAATTTTTACTGAATTTCTATTAAACCATGTAGCATTTTCTACAGCTTCCATGGATGTCTACTGTCTAAATACTCATGATCAGGTGTTGAGTAACACCTGTGCAATAATGTACACTGAAATAGTTCTGAAGAAGTTAAATATGTCCCACTTACCCCATTTTTTATATTTGTCTCCCATCGTAAAGACATATTTCTAAGATCAAATAACTTGATGTCACCATTGTCATATCCAGCACACACACAGCGGTCTTGGTCGTTGAACGCGTGACCTTGAGATAAAACAAGGAAAGTTGCGATTAGTTTTATTTTCTATGCTTGGATTTCTGATACTAAAAAAAGCACAGTTATAACATATTTTATTAATATTATTGTACTCTAGAACTAGACAATGACAGAATCTGCCAGACCTGTAAAAAGATAATATTAGCAAAAGCAACAACAACAGCATTAAGAGATCGTAAAGGCCGTGATAAGTTCTTTGTTCTTCACTCAGGATTAAACTGAAGTAAACACTGAACACTGAGAACATGCTGATGCACAAACACACAGCAGAAATGCCAGCGATGAGAAAAGAGCAGTTCAGAAAGCATCTGATCACAGGGAGGCGAGTGTGTTCACACTAGGGCTGTGTATTGGCAAGAATCTGGCGATACGATACGTATCACGATACATGGGTCACGATTCAATATATTGCAATATATTTCGATACTGTGCATAAGGCGATATATTGGGATTTTTTTTAAGTAAAATATATTAAAAATAGTTAAAAAAAGACATGATGTGCATAAAAGTCAAAGAAGTTTACTTTAGGTAAACAATTCAGTACACAGAAAATCAAACTGCCAGTTTGGGATTGTGGTTCACACAGGTTCTTAGTGAGCAAATTTGTATGCTCAAGTAGGCCATAATAAAAGAAAATAGGTACATAGCCCCTGTCACAATATAAAACAACAACGTGAACTGGACGAAAATGAATGAAAGTGAACAAAATGAATGTGTCATATATTAAAAACAAGTTTTATGTGATAAAAGATTTTAAAAGAACTGGACACGCGAATGAGGCGAACCGCGCCGCGCTAAACGCCTCGTGCCGCAGGACCTCCAGACGCGCGTAAACGCGTCTTTGCATTGACTTAACATTGAAATCACTCGCGCCAGATGCTCTATTCGCATTTGGTGTGAACGATGCACGCGATTACATTTAGAAATAGACAAGCTTTGTTTCCAAATGCACCAAGCAAAGATATCCTTTCAACTGTATAAACTTTTATAAAACCAGCCAATATAATCACAATAAACACATCCAAAATGAAATATTCAGCATATATATAACAACTGCACAATGTCTAATTTGTAAACAAAATGATTTACGCACTAAATCCAGCATAAACTCCGGCACAATTTGCATATGTTTAAACTCTCAAGACAGACGTCACATCCCGAACCTCACAGCTGGCGACTGCGTTTTTCGCTTGATATTTGTATAAAGGAACTGCCCAACTTTTTGACGCTCTCGGTCGCTCTCAACGCTTTCTCCGGTCCGCTATCAATCCTAAAATGTCCAGTGGACACGCACCGTTATAGGCGAGCCTGGCGAGGACACTAGTGGTGCGTCTCAGCATAGCTATCTAGTGGTAGGGATTTAAACAACATAAACGTGAACCACTGTCTTACGGTCTTACCATGAATATTTTTGGACGTAAAAAAAAAAAAAAAAAAAAAAAATCGATATTGCGTTTTTGAAAATCGATACAGTATTGCAAAATAAAATATCGCGATACTCAAGTGTATCGATTTTTTCTTACACCCCTAGTTCACACCAGCTCTGTTCAGGGGTTTCCTCTTCAGTATTTTGCTTAAAATAAGTACTAAAAACAAACAAACAATGTACATAATATTCAAAATTCTCTTTCCTTGCCCTCTAAAAATAATTCTCACAATTATATAGGGATGTAACAATATATCGTGTCACAATATATCGCAATACAAAATATGTAATGTGTATAATTTACCCAAAATAAAAATTCAAGTTGTTTTAGTGTCAGTACTACATTAAACTACTATATATAATAGTATTTGATTGACAGACGATCTGACCAATCATAATCCGCCAATGATTTTTGTTCGACAAAGCGGTCAGGGGAGTTAGTAGGATTAGGATTTGAACTTGAAAAACGGTGTGCTGACGTCTTTCCACGGTTGAAACAACATTCCTTCTGATGTTCATTCATGCTTATTTGATGCTATAAATGAACTAGAAGGAAGAGATGATCGGTTCACGAGCAGCTTTAACTGAGCGATCTGTCAGACACATTAAAGAGCCACAAAACCGTATTTATTGTTTAAATTTCTTTAAAAAAAAAAGACCAAATTTGAAAGTTGAGACTTCGCTTCACGCTTCAAGAATTCTCTGTCTTCCCCCTTCCCCCTTCCCCTTCCCCTTCCCCTTCCCCTTCCCCTTCCCCTTCCCCCTTGGGATTGGTATTTCTCAGTGGATATCTGAAAGATGCCTACTTTCATATCCAGATACAGTAGCCCCCCATCACAGACTGTTCTTGAGATTCGCGTTTGAAGGGGTGGCCTACCACTATAAGGTCCTTCCATTCGGACTGTCCCAGGCATCATGCACATTCACAAAGTGCATTAGGGCTGTCACTTTTGAGAAAAATCAAATATCAAGCAATATATTCGAATATCTACAAGTAAAATGTAAAATTAAGTTAACGAACAACCTCGATCCATCAGGAAACGCCACATGGTCGCTGAATTTCACTGCGCTTCATGAAGAGTTTTTCTTTTGCGTGAAGAAGCCGTTCGCCGGAGATGTGTTAAAGATAGCGGAGTGCATTCATGATTAGGCTAGTGGTATAATAATCCTCCTGGCGCCGGGTCTGAGTGAGTAATGTACTCTCTTACCTTTGTGCTTTGATTAACATTAATGACACTTTAAGACCAGCCGCTGCTGACGGAGACGCGATCTGACACGCATAACATTTTCTCACAAATCTCTACGTTCATTTAAGACTTTATTTAAATCATTTAAGACTGATCTTATGAGGACACTCCACAAAACGGACATTTGGCATAATTTGTGTGTTATGGTTTGTTCAAGCCCGAAAGAGAACTCGATACTGACAACCGTCTTTTCTGTGGGTCGTGTGTGTGTGTGTGTGTGTGTGTGTAATAGCGCGGTCTCTTTAGTCTTGTCGTTATCTTCAAAACAGGCTGGCTATTGGCTATTATTCTCTTGATTTGGTCACGGGCCTACGCTACAATACGTTTAGAGCGGCCGCTACTGGATGAGATGGCAAACGATAAAATAAAAAGCAAACGGTCTAATCATAGACTGTAAAAAATGCGCAAAACATGGCACTTTAAAAACCGGATAGTTTATTTATAGTTCGATTTCGGATATTTCACGTCATGTTCGAATGCATATTCGAATATCGAATAAAAAGTGACAGCCCTAAAGTGCACGGATGCAGCACTTTCCCCCCCGAGACAGAAGGGAATGGGCATCCTGAACTACCTCGTCGACTGGCTCATTTTGGCAGATCTGAAATGCCTAGGACTGAAATCAAGTCAAGTCAAGTCAAGTCAAGTCAAGTTTATTTATATAGCGCTTTTCACAATACAGATTGTATCAAAGCAGCTTCACAGTATTAAATTAAAATAATACATCAATGTTTGTTTCTAGTGGAAAACGTCCACGTTTGGTAATGCTGATCAATAGTATTGTTGATTGATTAATTAAATTAAATATCCCCAAATATCCCCAACTGAGCAAGCCAAAGGCAACAGTGGCAAGGAACCGAAAAACTCCATCAGGTGACCTAATGGTGTCCTAAAACTCCATCAGGTGACCTAATGGTGACCTAAAACTCCATCAGGTGACCTAATGGTGTCCTAAAACTCCATCAGGTGACCTAATGGTGACCTAAAACTCCATCAGGTGACCTAATGGTGTCCTAAAACTCCATCAGGTGACCTAATGGTGACCTAAAACTCCATCAGGTGACCTAATGGTGACCTAAAACTCCATCAGGTAACCTAATGGAGAAAAAAAAACCTTGGGAGAACCCAGGCTCAGTCGGGGGCCAGTTCTCCTCTGGCGTTTATGAACTAGAGACCGGATTTAACTGTAAGATTAAAAGTATTATATGAATGCCTGGCTGAAGAGATGCGTCTTTAATCCAGTTTTAAACTGGGAGAGCGAGTCTGAGCAACGAACAGTATCCGGAAGGCTATTCCAGAGTTTTGGAGCTAAATGTGAAAATGCTCTCCCTCCTTTGGTGGATCTGGATATCCTAGGTATGACCAAAAGCCTCGAATTTAGTGATCTTAAAGAGCGCGATGGATTATAGGGCGATAGAAGGTCCGTTAAATAAACTGGAGCTAAGCCGTTTAGGGCTTTATAAGTCAGTAGCAATACCTTGTAATTAATACGGGACTTTATAGGTAACCAATGCAGTGATGATAAAATTGGTGTAATATGATCATATTTTCTTGATCTAGTAAGAACTCTAGCGGCGGCATTTTGGACTAACTGTATCTTGTTTATTGAGGATGCAGGACAACCAGCTAATAAAGCATTACAGTAATCTAGTCTCGAGGTCATGAACGCATGAACTAACTTTTCTGCATCAGAAACTGATAGCATATTACGTAGCTTAGCAATGTTTCTAAGGTGGAAAAAGGCTGTTTTTGTAACATATGAAATATGATTTTCAAAAGACAGGTTGCAGTCAAGTATAACACCCAGGTCTTTTACTGTAGAGGATAAAGTAACAGGACATCCTACGATGTTAAAGTTGTATTGTGAGAGGTTTTGTGGGTGGTTTTTTGAACCGATGATTAGTACCTCTGTCTTGTCTGGATTTAATAAAAGAAAATTGTGCGTCATCCAATCTTTTATATCTTTAACACACTCTGTCAATTTGGATAATTTAGCGTTTTCATCTGGCCGTGATGAAATATAGATTTGAGTGTCATCAGCATAACAATGCCTGAAATGCCTTGGACTGAAATGCCTAGGACTCAGACTGAATGCAGCCTAGAGCTCACGGTCTCCCAGCCAGAGGATCTCTTTTCTGAGGATGGCTCTAAACACAGCCCAAACGAGGGCGCAAAAACACCCACCGAAAGCCACAGTCCAGCAGTCTCTCTTGGCCTCCCCCTCCATCGGCTCCATGTTCACCACAGGAGTGTCTTTCTGCCTGGAGTCCCACACCTTCACTGTACCTGTTCACCAAAACACACACATTCAAGTCCAAAAACACTGAGAAAGTAGACTATGGTAATGTTGGATGTGTGTGAGATGATAAGTGACCGTCTCTGCTGCCGGTGAGGATCTCCGGGGCCCCGTCCCCGATGCCCAGTCCTCCCACTCCATCCACAGCGTTGATGATCTCCTTGTGTGCTTTGACTGAGTACACCGGGCACTCCGGCGCTTCAAGATTCCTGCAACGCAGCGGTTCAGTCTCACGTTACGTTACTCTAACCGTCTCAGTCTGGATTGCTGGAGCACATTAAGATCCTACCAGACGTTGAGGTTTCCGTCGAAGTCTCCGGTGGCCAGATGCCTGTGCTGGAGAGACGAGGCTCCAAACGTGCCACACTTGATCGGCTTCGGCTTCTCGATCTGGAATAAGGTAGTTTTGAAATGGACACACACACACACACACACACACACACACACACACACACACACACACACACACACACACACACACACACACACACACACACACACACACACACACACACACACACACACACACACACACACACACACACACACACACACACACACACACACACACACACACACACACACACACACACACACACACACACACACACGTTTACTTGGCCATCTAAATGGGGACATTCCAGAGGCGTAATGGTGTTTATACAGTACAAACTGCATATTCTCTCCTCTTACACTAACTCTACCCCTAAACCTACCCATCTCACACACACACACACACACTGACCCTACCCATCACACAAAACTTTCTGGATTTTTACATTTTCAAAAAAAAAAAACTTTATTACTTTATTTTTAAACCAGATTTACAAATGAGGACGTCCCTAAAGGAAGGTTTTTGGAGATTTTGTCAGGTTTTGGAGACTTCTGGGTACAAATTTGTCCCCAAAATACAGTTTAGACACACACAACCATGACACACACACGATAATTCACAGACGATAACACACACACACAGGGTTTGAAATTAACACCCGCCAAATGCAGGTAAAGATCAACTGTGGTGTGTAACGCTGTCAAATCACGAGCCAGTTTGGCGGGTTACTTATGTTTACTCGCTTTGCTGGGGAAGTTTGTGTAGCCAAATCTGATTTAGCACAAATACTCGTGAGTCATCATGATATATTAAATACAGCGTATTGCGCAGAATCTGCTCATATCTGGATAACTTGAACACACACATCACTATGCAGCAAATAATGGCACGCTTTAAAGCATTAAAAAAAAAATTAAAAAGCATTTGGTTTACAGAAAACGTATTGTCATTTTCCAGCATCCTACATTGTTTTTATGTTCTTTGTACTGTATTGATCAGTCCATCTAAAACACATTTTTGGTGTAAAGGATGAAAGATGAAGGGAGGAGATGCTGGATGACAGGATTTTGTTTGAATAAGAAATTAATATATGAAATCCTAATTATATATATAAGCTGTGATGTGAAATCTGGTTAATTTCTTCCTCCTCTCCTTTTTATTTCGGCTAGTAACGTTAGAAGTTCTGAATGGCCGATAATTAGCCAAATTGGCCGGTGGGTGAAAAAGTTCATTTCAAACCCTGCACACACTACAACACACACACACACACACACACACACACACACACACACACACACACAAATACAAATGACAACACAAACACGAAAACACACACACCTTAATAAACCCACACTGGTAAGTTACCAGTTTTTATTAGGTGCCTTTAACTACGATGTACTATTATATGCAGTGTTCTTATTGTACGGGTAGGTTTAAAGGAGACATATCATGCTTTTAAATCGTTCCTTTTAACATATAAATCATACATTTGTAGTCTATATGAAGCAGAACTGCAATGCTTGGGTCTGAATTCCTCATTATTATAGCTCCACAGGCCCCTTTTCTACCCCTTTTCTGATGTGCGTCTGAGAGCAACTCGTTTTGGTGCGGTCTCTTTAAATACAATTGAGACACTTCATACCCCGCCCCCCCTCCAGGATGCAGAGGTGACACTCGGTTCAACTCCACCCCGTTCGGCCATTTTTGTAGTTTGATAGCAGAGATACGATTATAGCGGTACAGAAACTTTTTAGTCACACGTTATTAACAAAATGTCAACAATGGAAGACTTGTCCAGCCAGCCTTACATGTTCGAGCCAGAGTCGGAGCCGGAGCGAGATGAAAATTAAGACGACGAATCTGCAGAACAACGTCTTCATATGGATGTATCGCAATGGTGTGTTACACATGAAACTTTGGTCTTCCGACCTTTTACCACCGTGTCGATTTATTTTGATTAATATGTGCGAGGGACAGAGAGCAAGACAGCGTCTAGTTTGGAGACGGTGTCTTGTTTACACTTTCGCCTGGCTCCGAAGAGAGAGAGTGCGTGCGCGCGACGGGTCTCTCTCTCTCTCTCTGCTCGTTCTTTCAGTTAAACATGCGCCCTGTCACAAGCGCGGCAGTTCATCTACATTAGACGGTGTAATGAAGCGTGTGGGTTACTACATCCAACAACCGAACATTTTAACTTACCCTCTCGTAACTTCTGCATCTTTTAGCTTGGACTACAAAATTGCAGCGAGAAATAAAAATGGCGGATTGCTCGAAGTGTTGGGCTGGAAGTCAATGTCCTTATTTGGCAGTTCCGCTGCAAATACTGTGACGTAATAGTTCACAAAACGTCATAGATAACAGAAAAATCTGAACAGGTTGAAAAATAAGGCCAAAACAGAATATAAAGATATCAACGAAGCACCTGAAGAGAATAATTTCAACTTTTCTGTACTTTTAAGCACTCGAAATATACAACAAAATGCATTTAAGGGCTAAAAAAGTGGATTTAGCATGATATGTCCCCTTTAAGGGTGTGTTATTTTGCGCACACACACACACACACACAAACTTTTTTTTGTGTGTGCAGATTATCCTTTTTAAAAATAGACAAACCGTAGGTCTTTATTCCAAAGAGTTCATGAATTACAACCATTTAAATTTTTATAGAGCATGTTCACGTCTTCGCTTAAAAGAGGACGAGAGTACACTCGCTAAATCTGATGTTTAAGATGTCGCGGTGTAAACAAACCGCGTCCTGTTGCCATGACAACCACGCGACACGAGCCGAGCGTTCTAGAAAGGCGCTCATCCTCCTCCGCTAGAAGTGACCGTGAATCAGTCTTCATTAGTCTGAGGTAAAGTTAAACAGCTCAAACGGTTCAAAAGTGAATCAGTTCAAACCTCTTTGACCAGCTTCAGTTCCCCGTGCTGGATCTCGTAGATCTGCATCACTCCGGTTCCTCTGGCGAAGTTTCCCATACACACAAACTTTGCGCTGCAGGGAATCCATCTGCTCTCAAACACCGTGTAGTTCAAACTCTTCTGGATGTGTGCGATGATCTGGGGCTTCTCGAGGGCTGCTGACATGGTGCTTTCCCTGTATATTAAACACGAGAACACTGTCAGTTTGAGCAGAACACACGCGATGTCAGTTGTGCTGCTTGATCAGCGCGTTTAAGGACCCTCCCACAACACATAGCTGACCTACTCTTAGCCTGACCAAAATGAACGGAAAATCTGCACAAAACGAATAGACTATAACACTAGACTATTTGATCTTTTGTTTTAAAGTAACAGTTAATATTAGTTAGGCAGCTAACAGGGAAACGAACGATTATTATTTTAATAAGCAGTCGCATTAGGCACTGCTCGGGCAGCAATGAGGTCCTTTGAGTGTAACATGGCAAACACCACATGTTCGTGGTAAACATCTCTGTAGAAGTGCGTTTTTAAAACCTCGTTTCACGATGGAGTCTGTAAGTAACACGACGGCGGAGGTGACCTCTACTGTTATGGACTGTGATGGAAACACAGACGCGTTTCAGAAAGTGAAGTCGAAGAAGAGTCATAAACGCAAGCGGGACTCGTCTGAAGTGAACATGCAGGAGGACTCAGTGGCGGCCAAGAGACCGCAGTTCCCGGCCTTATCTGGGGACCAGCTCAAGGTAATTACCGTGTCCAGCACTGTAAACACCGTATATATGTCGTTCTTGATTCCAAACACTGAGAATTGTGACACGATGTATCTGTATTTGACCAGTGAACGAACGAATCATTTGAGTCGGATCTTTTAAATGAAGTGATCGAACGGGTTCCGAACGATTGAATCGGTTCTCGACCCAATAACTGATTCATTTCGCCCAATCTCCTCACATTCCTATAGACATTCCAAGACATAATTATGAGATAAAAGTTCAAAATGATGACTTTCTGATTTATGTAAAAATGTATGCCACAATTTCAGCTGTCATAATTTCCAAACCATTAAGACTTTCATTCATTTTCGGAACACAAATGAATATCTTTTTATTAATTTAATCTGAGCCACTCCATTGGCCGCTTCAAAAAGTTCATGTATGTATGTATGTATTTTTTAAAGGGATAGTTTTGTAAATCATAAATAGTCGAAATTGTGACTCATATTAATGAGCTGCAAAGTCGAAATTACAATATTCATAAAGTTTTAGTTCACCCAAAAATGAAAATTGTCATCATTTACTAACCCTCATGTTGTTCCAACCCCGTAAGACTTTCGTTCATCTTTGAAACACAAATGAAGAACTTTTAATGAAACCTGAGAGACTTCTGTCCCTCCATTGACAGCTCAATAAGTTCATAAAGAGATCGTAAAACTCATCCATATGAATTGAACGGTTTAGTCCAAATTTTCTGAAGAGATTTGATCACTTTATATGATGAACAGATTACATTTAGGCTTTCACTCGCATATAATCATTGATCAGCGGACATAAACAGCGAGAACAAACCTTACTGAACTTCAGCATCAAACCGGTAGTTGCGGAGACTGTCAATGGAGGGACGAAAATAATCTCAGATTTCATCAAAAAGATCTAAATTTGTGTTTTGAAGATGAACAAAGGTCTTACGGGTTTGGAACGACATGAGAATAATACATTTTTGGGTGAACTACAACTTTAAATCCAACATTTCATCTCATAAATATGACCGTTTAGACTATTTCTGACTTGGTTATGATTCATTATGCGTAAGAAATGTGTTTCCGTCTGCTTCTCCATCTGTGTTTCAGGGAGGTGTGGATGAGATGCGTAAAGTGTCTGTTCCCGCTCACCGATACACACCTCTCAAAGAGAACTGGATGAAGATCTACACACCCATCGTGGAAAACCTCCTGCTTCAAGTGCGGTTCAACCTCAGGACGAGGAACGTGGAGATTAAAGTGAGTGATGACGATTAGCATTAGCACATCTCCGAGAATTGTCGCCTTAATGGTTTAGTTCACTTTAAAATGAAAATGAAGTCTTTATTTAATCACACTTCTGTCTTTTTTGGACCACAAAAGGAGATTTGTATAAAAATGTCCGTATAATGGCAGTGAACAGCGACCTGGTGCTCTTGGTTTTTATATTTAGTTTTTTATCAATTTTTTTGCTTCAGTGGAATGGTACGAAACTTGGTAAAGGTTTTGGCACTTGCTATTTTTGGCACGGTTTTAGAGTAAAACATGTTTTTGAAAATGTACATTTCAAATATTTTTTTATTTATTTTTGTGCATTTTTCATTTAATTTGTTTATTTATTAATTTACAGTACAGGTCAAAAGTTTGGAAACATTACTATTTTTAATGTTTTTGAAAGAAGTTTCTTCTGCTCGTCAAGCCTGCATTTATTTGATCAAAAATACAGAAAATAAAATGTAATATTGTGAAATATTATTATAATTTAAAATAATTGGTGTTCAATTTATTATACTTTAAATGATCATTTATTTCTGTGATGCAAAGCTGAATTTTCAGGATCAGTCCTCCAGTCTATCACATGATCCTTTAGAAATCATTCTAATATGATGATTCTTATCAAAGTTGGAAACAGTTCTGCTCCTTAATATTTTGTCATAACTTGTGATATGGAGGTTATCCATTTTCAGGATTTTTTTAGGATACTTTATTGACGCCTGAATTTATATAGCTGTATATAAAAAAAAATGTATGTGTGTTTTTGCCTTTAAGTAGATGGTAAATAATGTTGAGATTATCAATTTCACTTTTGCACAACAAATAAATAGAAATTTTGGTATGTTGCAAATTTGCGACAACAGGCATTTAGGGTAATTTTTACAAAATGGTAAAATTAATAAAACACATTTTCCCATCTCAGGTATGTAGATTTTTTTCATGGCACAAAAGTTGTTAGAACTTATAAACTTTAATTGACAAATTAATGAATCTTGACAACAGCAAGAAACAAAACACTCTCCTACTCCCTAACATTGACAGTAGTTTTTATACATTCCATGTTACACTCTGTTTAACTCTTTCCTTGTTTCTCTAGTGCATACATTATATATTCTTATAGTGTTATATCCTAACATGCTATTTTTTGTGAAAAAAAAAATAAAAATTTTTGGGCTGAAACCATCTAAATACAGCATTATTATAATATGTAGCCATTAGCCCAATCCAGCCGTTATGGACCAATGTCACAAATTTGCTACAAACAGAAATCTACAAAGTACGTAAGGAATAATTGACGACAGGCCGTTGAATTATTAGAAAAATAATGCACACCCGAGGTGGTAATGCGGTCGCGAAGCGGAGTGGCCGTTCACCTCGGGTGTGCATTATTTTTCTAATAATTCAACGGCCTGAAGTCAATTATTCCGCTTATACTACAGTTACCACACCTCGAAACATTGTTCAGATTATGTATTTCAAGACGTTCGTAAAGTTTTTGTCATTAAAACGCTCTTGTATGTAGGACTAATTTCTTACGCATGTAATACATGCCTCCGTTGCTAATTCCAAAACGTCATTTTAGAGTTAGTAACGGAGGTTTGAGCCACTGATAGCAGACTAATGCTGGACACACGACTAGCTGACACATTCTCTGACTGTTTTAATCGACTGCAGCAGATTTTAAACACCGACTTTGAACACAGACTGAACGCGCTGAACACGCGTTTGGACATGATCAGGCATAAGTATCAAATTACATTCATAACCGGCCTTAAAGTGTGTCCCCGGCTTTATGCAGTTATTAATGCAGTTATTAGAGAGAGATGTTGCAATAATGAGACAGAAAAGCATGTGCGTCAGTATTATTAGCCTATTTATTTATTCATTTAATTCGTTTTAATTAATTCGTTCATTCTTTTTTTTTTTTTTTTTTTCATTGACAGATGACAGTAGACTATAGCCAAATAAATGAAACACAAAGCCCTTTTAACAAGTAGACCTATAAATAATTATTTATTTATTATTATCTGCAATAAAAATCCTTACTGCAGGACTATCCATTTATTTAGCCTATATTCAGTTTAATTTTCTATTGATTATAATATAGATAGGACTATATACTTTATTTATTCAAATTAAACTGCATGCTTCCATTGATTGTGAAGCTAGACATTGAAAATTGCAGATCAAGCGCATGCGGCTAAATGCTTTTTCTTGTTATGAATTGTATCCTATTTTCCGTTATTACAGTTAACTACGCGAAGTGATATGGAACTGTAATGCGGTCAAGACCTGCCTGGAACTACTTTAGCCGTGCGTTTCCCTGAAAATAATGCACACCTTAGAACGTTCGTCAACCAATCAGATTCAAGCATTCAACGGCCCTGTAGTATAATAAAGAATATTCGTCACATGAAGCCTATATGAATAACATAGCTATAGAAGCAATCAATAAGCTGGTACATATTTTTATCTTAGCACAACTTAACTCATTTTGGGCAATTTCTCCACATTTGCGCCCTTGATATGTGGATTTTGCAAACCAAAATATTAGCTTCGGTGACCCGGATGTAGTTCCCACTCCGACCGCTCCTACGAGAAACCAGTGCGTGCAAAATGTTCCTAGGTATGTATCGAATGTGCACAAACAGGCATTGGGGGAAAACACACGCTATCTCGCCTGCAGTCTGAATGGAAGGGGTTTGTTGCAAATTCGCGACAGTGGACATTAAGGGGTTAAATGTAAAAAAAAAAAGAAGCAAATGTTTTAAAAATAGAAATCTTTTGTAGCAATATACACTACTGGTCAGTAATTTTTTTCTTTCTTTTTTTGAAATAAATCAATACTTTTATTCAGCAAGGATGTGTTAATATATATAAGGGATATTTTGGGAATATTTAATTTAATTTTATTAATCAATAAATTTCACTAGAAACAAACCTTGTTGTATTATTTTAATTTAATACTGTGAAGCTGCTTTGATACAATCTGTATTGTGAAAAGCGCTATATAAATATACTTGACTTGACTTAAATTGATAAAAAGTGATAGTAAAGAAGATTTATATTAGAAAATATTTTTTTTATTTTGAATAAATGCAGTTCTTTAACCTTTTATTCATCAAATATATCAGGCAGCAGAACTGTTTCCAGCACTCATAATAAATCAGAACATTAGAGTGATTTCTGAAGGATCATGTGATAGACCGGATGCCACATGTGACACTGAAGACTGGAGTAATGATCCTGAAAATTCAGCTTTGCATCACAGGAATAAATTATTTTTTAAAGTATATTCAAATAGAAAACTATTATTTTAAGTTGTAATAATATTTCACAATATTACTGTTTTTTTTTCTGTATTTTTGATCAAATAAACGCAGCCTTGATAAGCATTAGAGACTTCTCTCAAAAATATAAAAAAAACCTAATGTTTCCAAACTTTTGACCTGTACTGTATTTTGATGGGACAATGCATATAGTGGAGCGGCTAAGTGCTTATGTTTGGCAGAATCGTTCAGTTTATGATACAAGCGTGAAAATTGGCATGAGCAGTCTCCATGGGTCACTTGACAAGAAAATTGTCCGAGCCACTTGAAATTTCAAGATGGCGGCCATTTTTCAAGATGGCCGACACCTTAGTGGAGCAATTAGGCTTAAGAAATCATTTAGTTGGTGATACAAGCATGAAAATTGCCATTAGCCTAATTGCTCCATCTTGAAATTTCAAGTAGCTGTGGGTGGCTTATTGTCTAGTGACCCACAGAGACTGCTCATGCCAATTTCCATGCTTGTATCACCAAATAAACCACTATATCACTTAACTGCTCCACTAAGGTGTCGGCCATCTTGAAAAATTAAAAATCTTGAAATTTCAAGTGGCTCGGACAATTTTCTTGTCAAGTGACACATGGAGACTGCTCATGCCAATTTTCACGCTTGTATCATAAACTGAACGATTATATCACTTAGTCCCTCCACTAATATTGATGAACGTGCAATATAAATTGACGTAAATACGCCGGATTTAGCACAATGCTAGTCCCAGACATGTAAAAAACAAACAAAAAGCGAACATAACACCAAACAGACGTATAGAGCTAAAGAGTTAAAAGTGCCTATGCTTAAATAAAGCGCTTGTTGTAATAATTGTTTAAAGTGCCTGTGCATAGACATCCTAAAGTGCTTGTTATAAAAGTGCCTATGCATAGCTCTTACCTGATGTTCAGTTTTGATTGTTGTTCAGACATCTGTTAAGCTGTTTCATAAACGAAACAAAAGTGGGGCTAGCTCTAATTACCGTTGGCAGAGCGTCCCAGCTCTGTGCAGCCTTTAACAGAGAGGACGTTTCGTGCAGAAGTAGACTTTCTAAAGTGTACTTCACAATCCCCCGAGGAGTTGACCCAGTACTAGTCTCGCTGTTTCTCTTTCTGATAAAGTCCCCCAAGGGTGGTGGGCCATTTATAACAATAAACGTAAAATTCTGTTACTTTAAGTTGACTTTTTGAAACTTTTTTTTCACTAATCTGCCAAATGTTGTCTTTGAAAAGAGATCAAACTTCAGTCTGTCGCTCTAAAGCATTCACCACAGGTTTAAGTTGGAGATTAAATTTTCAGGTCTATGCTCAAAAAGTGAATAAATGGATTAAAAATACAGTGTAAATATATTTTAGTTCTATAAAATCCCCTAAAAATTCAAAATATTTTATAAAAAAAAACAATCAAACTAAAATATAGTACAATCATTTCATATTTCGGACACACGAAGAGCACCAGAGGGTTAAAAACAGGTGTAAAAGTGTCTCAGAATGATCTGGTGTTACACGCGTCGCTGTTCACCGGCATTATAAGGACGAGCGCGAGCAGGACGTTTGTTTAAAATTCTCCTTTTGTGTTCATTAAAGAAGGGCGACATCACCAGGGTGAGTAAAGAATGACTTGATTTTCATTTTAGGCTGAACTATCCCTAAAATGCTTGTAAAACGAATGCATTTGCTGTCAGATCCGCAGTAAAACATCCACTGTTGTTGTTTTGCAGACGTGTAAAGAAACTCAGGACATCAGTTCTCTGACCAGAGCTGCAGACTTCGTCAAGGCCTTCGTTTTAGGCTTTCAGGTGGAGGTGTGTGTGGCTCCAGGTCTTCTGTTCACCTTCACACCACTGTGATGGGCTGCGATTAACAGGGTTCCCACGGGTCCTCAAAACCCTTCAATTTATTTTGTGCAAGAGGTTTTCTGGAAAACTCTATTCACTCTGGTCCACTAATGTGTTATTTTGCCAACACTTCATGGCCTATGTGCACTAGCTTGCTTGACTTGCATTAGTTAAGCGCATTTACACGTTACGCTAACAGTACCTCAACCTTTCACTAGCCGTGTTTCCATTACCCTTCAAATTGCGCAAATTGAAATTGCGAATTGAAAATACGCTTAATAGAAACACGTCAATTTCGCAAAAACTCCCATTTATCGCAAAAAAGTTTTTACGCTCGCATGAGGAGATTTATCAGGCAATTCGAAAAAGGAATATTTGGCAAAACTGCAATGGAAACAGTTCTTGCGCATATACAGGTCACCTGACGTAGATGACGCGGTGTGTTTGGACAGAATACGAGACAGAGTTCTTTATTAAATTCATATAAGACAAAATAATTACAGGAATAATGGATTCTAAACCTCAAAGAAATGCCACAATCGAGACCTCGCAGAAACACCCAGAAACTCCTCATATGAGCCGCTCACAAGTGTAATAAGTGTCATTCCTTACCATTAATGCTTGTAAAACACACACACATCTCCTTCCATTAATAATAGTAATGTCTAGTGCAGTACGTGGCTGTGATATACAGGTGCTGGTCATAAAATTAGAATATCATGAAAAAGTTGATTTATTTCAGTAATTCCGTTAAAAAAGTGAAACTTGTATATTATATAGACTCATTACATGCAAAGTGAGATATCTCAAGCCTTTATTTGTTATAATTTTGATGATTATGGCTTACAGCTTATGAAAACCACAAAATCAAAATCTCAGAAAATAAGAATATTCCATGAAATCACACAGTAATTACACAGTGATACCATGGTCATTGAACCAGGTTTTGGTTCTTTTGGCAGTGTGGGCAGGTGCAAATCCTGCTGGAAAATGAAGGAAGCATCTCCATAAAGCTTGTCTGCTGAAGGAAGCATGAAGTGCTCTGGAAATGTCCTGGTAGACGGCTGCGTTGACTCTGGATTTAATAAAGCACAGTGGACCAAAGTCCTCTTTTCTGATGAGAGCAAATTTTGCATCTCATTTGGAAACCAAGGTCCCAGAGTCTGGAGGAAGAATGGAGAGGCACACAATCCAAGATGCTTGAAGTCCAGTGTGAAGTTTCCACAGTCTGTGTTGGTTTGGGGAGCCGTGTCATCGGCTGGTGTTGGTCCACTGTGCTGTCCACTCAACGCAGCCGTCTACCAGGACATTTCCAGAGCACTTCATGCTTCCTTCAGCAGACAAGCTTTATGGAGATGCTGACTTCATTTTCCAGCAGGATTTGCACCGGCCCACACTGCCAAAAGAACCTAAACCTGCTTCAATGACCATGGGATTACTGTGTAATTACTGTGTGATTTCATGTAATATTCTAATTTTCTGGGATTTTGATTTTGTGGTTTTCATAAGATGTAAGCCATAATCATCTAAATTATAACAAATAAAGGCTTGAGATATCTCACTTTGCATGTAATGAGTCTATATAATATATCAGTTTCACCTGTTAAGTTGAATTCTTGAAATAAATCAACTTTTTGATGATATTCTAATTATATGACCAGCACCTGTATGTATATATATATATATAAACTTACCAACGTCCGTTGCCATGATTTTTGGAATGACTGATCGCGAGAGGAAAAAATTACGTTTTAGTCTCATAACATCGGTTAATGGAAACGCCGTCATTTCGCAATAGTTTTTTATCGAGATTTAGAAAAAATCGCAAAAGTTTTGCGCAAATCTGTAATGGAAACGCGACTACAGACACACTGTGAAACATTGCAAAAATAGCCTAAGCTCTTTTCAATAAAATCCTCGCAAAAGTTAATATCAGATCAGTGTAGAATACAGTATAGGATGTACCGAATATTCTTCAGTTTTATGCAAAACAGAAATACGACAAATAGAATATCAGATCTCTGTCATATGGCCACAAATAAATGCAAAAATAAAAGATTGTTTGACAGATGAAAACTGTAACGGTGTATCTTACAAGGCAACACAGTGTAACCTTGCTCTCTCCTGAAGTGTGTCCCACATGAAGTCCTTGAGTTTGAGGGAAGTGGACCTGGAAAGTCCTTGAAAGGTCCTTGAATTTGAAGTTAACCCTGTGTTAATCGCATCCAAAATACATAAAAGTTTATCAGCTTTATTCTTACTTTAAACAAGTTGATTCAAACTTGCCAGCAACGTTACTTTGGTTGGTAAAATACATCATTTTAGGGCATTTCAGTGCAATGACACTCTTCCCAGAGCCCTAACTACCTCTTCTGCATTTATTTATTTATTTATTAAAAATACAATTAAAACGAATATTGTGAAGTGTTGCAATGTAAAACGGCTGTTTCCTATGGGAATATATTGTACGATGTAATTTATTCCTGTGACCAAAGCTGAATTAGCATCATTACTTTTACAGCAAAAGTTACTAATTTACGGACACTTTAGATCAATTTAATGTCTTTGCTAAATAAGTGTTGTTGTTTTTTAATCTGATTGACAACAAACTTGTCAAAAAAGCTGAATAGTGTTTTAAAATCTAGTTATCTGAGGTGTGTATATTGCTATTGTTAGTAAATGATGGTGTTATTCCGGGTTGCGCAGTGATGATGTAACGTGATCTCGTCTGTGAATCCGCAGGACGCGCTCGCACTGATCAGATTAGATGAACTGTTTTTGGAAACGTTTGATGTCACAGATGGTGAGTCCTGAACCGGAGCCGTTTTATAAGAGCAATGTTGTATTTTTGGCTGAATTGTGTGTGTTTCTGCAGTCAAACCTCTGAAAGGAGATCATTTATCCAGAGCCATCGGCAGGATAGCAGGGAAAGGAGGAAAAACCAAGTTTACCATTGAGAACGTGACGAAAACCAGGATTGTGCTCGCAGACACGTGAGTGCACAGGAATATGATGTTGCTCTCTCTCTCTCTCTCTCTCTCTCTCTCTCTCTATATATATATATATATATTTAGTGTAGTTGATTTCTTTTCTTTTTTTTCTTCACAGGAAGGTTCATATATTGGGATCTTTCCAGAATATTAAAATGGCACGGACAGCGATATGCAACCTTATTCTCGGTGAGTGAAGATTTAAAGCTTGTCGTGCCTCTATTTTGCTGTTTTAAAGGTTCCTAATGTTGTTTTACAGTCTCCTACAACAGGTTTACATGTATAACACTTTAACTCATAATCTCCTCGTCAGCATCAGCTCTTTTCTCTCAGTGTCTGAAACGCTTCGTTCGAAGATTCAGTCTCTCTAAGCCCCGCCTCTCTGAGAGCTGCTCTGCTCTGATTGGTCAGAAAGCAAACGCTCATTATCATATCTGAATCTCAGCTCTTGATCACAGTGATACGAACAGTAACGATGGCGTGGGTTTTACCGTATCAATCTCCACATGAACAACACGAACCAAACTCTTCCAGTCTCAGATACACTACAGTGTTTGAGGGCGGAGCTAAGAGACGCTGTTCTATGGGATGAATATAGTATCAAAATGATTGACACGTGCAAGCACAATTATCCATGAACTTGATAAATGTTTCAGAAATGTTTTACTATCCACAACCAAATGCCTTTTCAACTTCATTCAAAACTGATGAATGTGCAGCAATTTGTACAAATAGAGACATTTTTGTGAATACAAATGTTTTCTTTTGTATTAGTGTGTCATAATTTGTGCATGCAACAAAGAAGATGTGCATGTGTGGATCAGGCGACACGCTGAGTCGATCTCAGTTGATTCATTTGGATTTTGATACTTTTATTAGTTTAAATGCAGTGACGCACATTTGTGAATTTGTCAAATAGATGGATAGTTGTGCACACATTAATAATCAGCACCAGGCCTATTCATTTGTAGTTGTGTGTGTGTGTGTGTGTGTGTGTGTGTGTGTGTGTGTGTGTGGGTTCTGAAATGCTTAAAAACCACGAAATGAAAGTCTCAAAATCCAAATGAATCAACTGAGATTGACTCAGTAAAGACGTCAATGACCGCACGCGTGTCGCCTGATCCACACCTGCACATCATCTTTGTTGCATGAAGAGTTCAGATGCAAAAGCCTCTAAGTGCCATCTGAAATTTTCTTCTAGAATGATCATTTTTATCAAGCTCATATATTTAAGTTCAGTAATTTCACTTTAATGACAATTAATAGGTAATTTGCATTGCCATTTAAGTGAAATTACTGAACTTAAATATACAAGCTTGATAAAAATGATCATTCTAGAAGAAAATTTCAGATGGCACTTAGAGGCTTTTGCATCTGAACTCTTCATATATATATGTGTGTGTGTGTGTGTTTGACATAATTATTCTGGTTCATTTCTCTTTTTTGGCTAGTAGAAGTTCTGAATTGCCAGTAACTTAAACATTTTGTAGCCAAATTGGGCGGTGTGTGTGAAAGTTAATTTCAAACCCTGCTCATATTGTTGGTCATATAAGCACTTTCTGCATCTCATAAATAATTCGGATGCTATTTAACTTCTACAGGGAGTCCACCATCGAAGGTTTACAGCAACATCCGCGCCGTGGCGAGTCGCTCGGCCGAGAGGTTTTAAAGTCTTTCGTAACTGCTCATGAACTGATCCAGGAACTGCAGATTTACAGTCACTGCCTGAAAACATCCAGGAATCGGACGACGAAGGAGCTCGAGCGCCGACGGACCGGTTCCTCAAGCAAAGCGTCATTACTGATCCCTCAGAGAATAAACACATCATGAAAATGAGACGCGTGTGGATCCATTCAGTAGTCAAGTTTTAAATGTTTATTGTTTCATATAGTATCATCAAGTAGTCCATATATCCCATAGAAGTTAGTTTGATGCAGCATGCAGAATAGACATCCCATAACTGACGTGTTTATTGTGCCTTTATGTGTACGAGATACCCATTTCATTCAGCAAAAGTTGCAGAAAAGTTATTTTCTTAAAGCATGAATTTCTTAAAGATGTGTATTTACAAAACAAAGGGCAAATGAAGAGACCTGAACACGAATGTTTGTCTAATTTGGCAACATCTGTAATGCGGTCATGGCTCTTCTGATGTTGGAGATAACGCTCACGGCTGACGTGTGAACGGTTCGGCTAGGCTAAACTGATGAACATGCAGAGAGGAACTAGAGAACACAGCAGAAGTGAGCGTTATGGTCAGAGATCGGCTGATATGTGGAGAGAGGAGTTTGGTGAAGCTGCTCCCGTCATGCATGTAAACATTCAGAGGAAATTACTTTACAACTTTAAGCCACAGTCTTGTTGGAAATATACTGGACTATACCAAATCTGTAGATGCTTTACAGCTCATGTTACCAAAGCACAAGGGTATCCTGCTGCATTTACACCTGCGTATACAAAAGATGGACATGAAAATCATCCGTGTGTTTATAGATCATCAGATACACACAGTCCCAAGGAGAGCTGGACACTTCAGACACATCACATGACGTATCAAAGCGAGCGTCATTGCAAGAGATTATTATTTGAGCAGAACCTTCCAGCAAATATAGGTTTGTTAGATTTTAGAGTTTCGATTAGTAGATCTAACTTTGGTTAGGAGAACTATATATAAGATTTTTGGTGACACTTTACAATAAGGTTCATTAGCTAATGTATTAACTAACATGAGCAATACATGTATTTGTTAATCTTTATTAATGTTAGTTAATAAAAATACAGCTGTTCATTGTTTGTTCATGTTAGTTCACTGTTAATACAACTTTTGACTTTAATAATGTATTAGTAAATATTGAAATTAACAAAGATAATAAAAGTTGCAGTTCATTATTAGTTCATGTTAACTAATCGACCTTATTGTAAAGTGTTACCAGGATTTTCATATATTACTTGCTTTTTTATTGCCAACGTGTGAACGTCTTGTAACGAAACCTAAAAAAGCGAGACCTTCCCAGACTTCCTAGGTGGCGATGAAAGCCTGTAGATTTTTATGCGAAGGAAAAATCAAAAGGATGTGACGTTTACACGCGTTCAATGACATTAAACGAATGCTTGTACAATGTTCAGGAAGCCAAAAGAGCCGTTCTGTACTGTAATGTCAGTGTGGCATTAATTCAAACTACAGTCTATAGTCTCAAATAGACTTTATGATCCAGATATCATCTCATCTGTGGACATGATGCCGGTGTAAACATCCACATCTCTATGATCAGATGCTCTCTGAACTGATGTTTTCTCATTGCGTCATTTTAATTGTGTTTAATTTGTTATTGAGAGGAAAGACTTCAGGATGTTCATTAACAGTTTATCATTGCAAAGGTATTTACTACAACTTTTTACTTCTAAGCAAAAGAACTTCGGGGCCTTGACTCATGTTCAGTCTCGCTAGCAATACGTTTCTGACTGCAGTTCACTTAACGGCCACCGGTGTCGCTATAAACAAGGGTTTCTGAGTTCTGCACACTTGATGTGACATGGCTCAGAAAACTGAAGTTAATGCTGAGGAAAGATCTTGCAGATGAATCTTGCTTTGACATCGAGTTTTCTATTGCCGTGACATTCATTGTTATTGTGACTTTAGTGTCCGAACACTATTTGTGACCGGCGTATGCTGGGATTCTCATACGTGATGACAGACAAATTCATCACTTGAACCAAATCGTGTTTTGTTTCTCGGTAAGTTTCTGTCGGACTGTCTCAACGAATCAGACATGAAGATGCACTTTCCAACAATATAAACATTTATACATAAACATTATATCACGATTAATACAAAAAACAGGTATTAAACATGGTTAGATGCTAAAATCCAAAATGCTAGAATGATAGAAATAGAGTATATCACAAAGCGTAACAGGAAAAAAAGCAAACATTGCATCTTTACGTCATGCAATGGAACAAGCTTGTTTGTTCTGTATGTTCTGCTTGGCACGTCATACCCTACATATACTTATTTATATTATACTTAATTAAAAAAAAAAAAAGATGAAACAAAATAAATATTAAAAAAGAAGCATTAAAAAAAAAAAAACCCTAAATAAATATGGACAAGCCAATGCTCTTTCCTCTTTACCTGACATGCTCTTTCAGTGTCCGTAAGCCCATAAAGTGCTACAGCAGGTTATTGAGCAGATTGGAGTTCAATAACACTCACACGTTGGCTTGACAAGGCTTCTATTTGACAAAAGTGGCTTAAATACTTCCATTGAAATACACAGAGAGCATTTGCTGGATATCTTGAGCAGATCGTCAGAGATGAGAGGAAAGCGGGTCTGGTGGAGAGAGAGACGAACTCGCTCACACATCCACCACCATCTTCTTGTGTATATCGAGACCTCCCACAACCTGCAGCGCCAAACAAGAGATTTACATCATTCTAAACATTAATTCAGAAGGCTAAAATATAATCTTTAGAGCCTCATGCACTTTAATCATTCGTAGGTGCGTCCGATAAACATTCAATACGAACTCGGAAAAATGTAAACGTCCCGCACAGTACGTTTCGATCAAACGATCTTCCTCAGGCTTACAAACTTTTGAAAACGATACTGTTATCGTCTTCGTGAAAACTACAAATTTCCTGAAAACTATGATGACGTTTTTACAATGTAACATCGCCATCTACTGGCCTGACAGCAGAATACACTGATTTTAATTAGGGCTGTCAAACGATTAATCGCATCCAGAATAAAAGTTTGTGTTTACATAATATATGTGTGTGTACGGTGTATAATTATTTTCTATATAAATACACACACATGCATGTACATATTTAAGAAATATTTGCATGTATATACTGTGTATATATATTTATATTATATATAATTTATATTATATATAAATATTTTATATATAAATAACACATTTTTCTTAAATATACATGCATGTGTGTGTATTTATATATAGAAAATAATTATACTCCATACACACACATATATTATGTAAACACAAACTTTTATTTTGGATGCGATTAATCGCGATTAATCATTTGACAGCCCTAATTTTAATATATATACAAATTTTATATATACAGTACCAGTCAAAAGTTTGGAAACATTACTATTTTTAATGTTTTTGAAAGAAGTCTCTAATGCTCATCAAGCCTGCAGTTAAAAAAACAACAAAAAAACAAACAAAAAAAACAGTAATATTATGAAATATTATTACAATTTAAAATAATGGTTCTCTTTTTTAATATACTTTAAAATGTAATTTATTTTTGTGATGCAAAGCTGAATTTTCATCAGCAAGTACTCCAGTCTTTGGTGTCTTATGATCCTTCAGAAATCATTCTAATATGATGATTTATGATCAATGTTGGAAACAGTTGTGCTGCTTAATATTTTTTTATAACCTGAGATACTTTTTTCAGGATTATTTGATGAATAGTTTGGGAACAATAACTATTTTTTTTTTAAGAAATTAGTACTTTAATTCAACAAGGATGCGTTAAATTGATAAAAGGTGATGGTAACGATTTATATTGTTAGAAATGTTTTTATTTTGAATAAATGCTGTTTTTATGAATAAATGCTGTTTTTATGAATAAATGCTGTTAACGTTTTACTCATCAATGAATCCTGAAAAAAGTATTCCAAAAAAATATATTAAACAGCACAACTGTTTCCATCATTGATAATAACTGAGCATCAAATCAGCATATTAGAATGATTTCTGAAGGATCATAAGACTGGAGTACTTGCTGATGAAAATTCAGCTTTGCATCACAAAAATAAATTACATTTTAAAATATATTAAAAAAGAGAACCATTATTTTAAATTGTAATAATATTTCATAATATTACTGTTTTTTTTTTGTTTTTTTGTTTTTTTTAACTGCAGGCTTGATGAGCATAAGAGACTTCTTTCAAAAACATTAAAAATAGTAATGTTTCCAAACTTTTGACTGGTACTGTATGTATATATATATAAAAACTTGCAATTGTTATAAAATCCGAACTGCGAGATATAAACTATTATTTCTCGCAATTCCGAGACTCGAATCTATTCTGAGTTTATACTTAAAAGTTAAAATAAAATATTAAAGATATCTACAAACAAATTGTTCAAAATATAGACTGTACATAAATTTCAATAGGCAGCCAGAATATCTAGCGAGACTTAGGCTAGATTAAGCTCAAGAATAGACACTGAAAGTTCTCTCACAGCGCAGAATTCCTCGAAGGATATCCTCCCATCGCCGTCCTTGTCCGCGTTGATGATGGTCTTGTCCACGATCTGCTGCAGCTGCGTGTCCTTCAGGTTGTTGCCCACCATCATCTTCAACACCTGGAACAGCTCCCCGTTGGAGATGTAGCCGTCCTTGTCCATGTCGTAGATCCTAAAAGCGACTGGCTCCGGAAAAACGGCACCGGTCAGTTATTGTTTGACGTGACGATACACAGAAGAGAGGTGAAGTGCTTTCATACTCACAGCGAAGCTTCATTTCCTTATCACCCTTCACACTGAACTGAGAGACGCCCTCGATGAACTCTACAGAGACCAAACAACACTGGAGATTACTAATCCTGTAGCTGACAGATGTTATTGGTGATAAAGAAGGCACATTTTATTAAAAGCGACTGATGAACTCTGAGCTGATAATAAAGAGATCATCTGATGCAAATCAAGAATGTAGAGCTGCACGATTAATCGTGAAAAGATAGCGATCTTGATTCAAACACACTCCTAAATGACAGAGATTCGGCTCTATGTCTATTAAACCTTTGACAAGTCTGATCACAGCGAACATTCAGAGTCTTTGTCATGAATCTATATGAAACAGCTTCTTTTCAACACACAGTATCATTATTTCTGTGTTACAATCATTCATATTAATCACAGATGTACTGGGATAAAAGATTATAGTTCAGATATAACTGATGTCTACAGTAGTGATCAAAATACAGTAAATCACCTTTTAAGAGTAACACTTCAAATAAGGATTGTCAATTATATTGTTACACCAGTAGGTGGCGACAAGTGACTGTTAAAAATGTATTTATCATTGAAACATTCATTAAAGAGATGTTCAAAAATGCAGATTCGTCCATTAATGAAACGAGTGAAGTCTTTATGAGTGAGTCATTGAATCATTCACTCAAGAGATTTGTTCAAAAATGCAGATTCGTCCATTAATGAAACGAGTGAAGTCTTTATGAGTGAGTCATTGAATCATTCATTAAAGAGATGTTCAAAAATGCTGATTCATCCATTGATGAAACGAGTGAAGTCTTTATGAGTGAGTCATTGAATCATTCACTCAAGAGATTTGTTAAAAAATGCTGATTCATCCAGTAATGAAACAAGTGAAGTATTTGTGAGTGAGTCATTGAATCATTCACTCAAGAGATTTGTTCAAAAATGCTGATTCATCCATTAATGAAACAAGTGAAGTCTTTATGAGTGAGTCATTGAATCATTCACTCAAGAGATTTGTTCAAAAATGCTGATTCATCCATTAATGAAACAAGTTAAGTCTTTATGAGTGAGTCATTGAATCATTCACTCAAGAGATTTGTTCAAAAATGCTGATTCATCCATTAATGAAACAAGTGAAGTCTTTATGAGTGAGTCATTGAATCATTCATTGAAGAGATTTGTTCAAAAATGCTGATTCATCCATTAATGAAACGAGTGAAGTCTTTATGAGTGAGTCATTGAATCATTCACTCAAGAGATTTGTTCAAAAATGCTGATTCATCCATTAATGAAACAAGTGAAGTCTTTATGAGTGAGTCATTGAATCATTCACTCAAGAGATTTGTTCAAAAATGCTGATTCATCCATTAATGAAACGAGTGAAGTCTTTATGAGTGAGTCATTGAATCATTCACTCAAGAGATTTGTTCAAAAATGCTGATTCATCCATTAATGAAACGAGTGAAGTCTTTATGAGTGAGTCATTGAATCATTCACTCAAGAGATTTGTTCAAAAATGCTGATTCATCCATTAATGAAACAAGTTAAGTCTTTATGAGTGAGTCATTGAATCATTCACTCAAGAGATTTGTTCAAAAATGCTGATTCATCCATTAATGAAACGAGTGAAGTCTTTATGAGTGAGTCATTGAATCATTCACTCAAGAGATTTGTTCAAAAATGCTGATTCATCCATTGATGAAACGAGTGAAGTCTTTATGAGTGAGTCATTGAATCATTCACTCAAGAGATTTGTTCAAAAATGCTGATTCATCCATTGATGAAACGAGTGAAGTCTTTATGAGTGAGTCATTGAATCATTCACTCAAGAGATTTGTTCAAAAATGCTGATTCATCCATTAATGAAACAAGTTAAGTCTTTATGAGTGAGTCATTGAATCATTCACTCAAGAGATTTGTTCAAAAAAGCTGATTCATCCATTGATGAAACGAGTGAAGTCTTTATGAGTGAGTCATTGAATCATTCATTAAAGAGATTTTCAGAAATGCTGATTCATCCATTAATGAAACAAATGAAGTCTTTATGAGTGAGTCATTGAATCATTCACTCAAGAGATTTGTTCAAAAATGCTGATTCATCCATTAATGAAACAAGTGAAGTCTTTATGAGTGAGTCATTGAATCATTCACTCAAGAGATTTGTTCAAAAAAGCTGATTCATCCATTGATGAAACGAGTGAAGTCTTTATGAGTGAGTCATTGAATCATTCATTAAAGAGATTTTCAGAAATGCTGATTCATCCATTAATGAAACAAGTTAAGTCTTTATGAGTGAGTCATTGAATCATTCACTCAAGAGATTTGTTCAAAAATGCTGATTCATCCATTAATGAAACAAGTGAAGTCTTTATGAGTGAGTCATTGAATCATTCACTCAAGAGATTTGTTCAAAAAAGCTGATTCATCCATTGATGAAACGAGTGAAGTCTTTATGAGTGAGTCATTGAATCATTCATTAAAGAGATTTTCAGAAATGCTGATTCATCCATTAATGAAACAAGTGGAGTCTTTATGAGTGAGTCATTGAATCATTCACTCAAGAGATTTGTTCAAAATGCTGATTCATCCATTAATGAAACAAGTCTTTATGAGTGAGTCATTGAATCATTCACTCAAGAGATTTGTTCAAAAATGCTGATTCATCCATTAATGAAACGAGTGAAGTCTTTATGAGTGAGTCATTGAATCATTCATTAAAGAGATTTGTTCAAAAATGCTGATTCATCCATTAATGAAACAAGTGAAGTCTTTATGAGTGAGTCATTGAATCATTCACTCAAGAGATTTGTTCAAAAAAGCTGATTCATCCATTGATGAAACGAGTGAAGTCTTTATGAGTGAGTCATTGAATCATTCACTCAAGAGATTTGTTCAAAATGCTGATTCATCCATTAATGAAACAAGTGAAGTCTTTATGAGTGAGTCATTGAATCATTCACTCAAGAGATTTGTTCAAAAAAGCTGATTCATCCATTAATGAAACAAGTGAAGTCTTTATGAGTGAGTCATTGAATCATTCACTCAAGAGATTTGTTCAAAAAAGCTGATTCATCCATTGATGAAACGAGTGAAGTCTTTATGAGTGAGTCATTGAATCATTCACTCAAGAGATTTGTTCAAAATGCTGATTCATCCATTAATGAAACAAGTCTTTATGAGTGAGTCATTGAATCATTCACTCAAGAGATTTGTTCAAAAAAGCTGATTCATCCATTGATGAAACGAGTGAAGTCTTTATGAGTGAGTCATTGAATCATTCATTAAAGAGATTTTCAGAAATGCTGATTCATCCATTAATGAAACAAGTTAAGTCTTTATGAGTGAGTCATTGAATCATTCACTCAAGAGATTTGTTCAAAAATGCTGATTCATCCATTAATGAAACAAGTTAAGTCTTTATGAGTGAGTCATTGAATCATTCACTCAAGAGATTTGTTCAAAAATGCTGATTCATCCATTAATGAAACAAGTGAAGTCTTTATGAGTGAGTCATTGAATCATTCACTCAAGAGATTTGTTCAAAAAAGCTGATTCATCCATTAATGAAACGAGTGAAGTCTTTATGAGTGAGTCATTGAATCATTCATTAAAGAGATTTTCAGAAATGCTGATTCATCCATTAATGAAACAAGTTAAGTCTTTATGAGTGAGTCATTGAATCATTCACTCAAGAGATTTGTTCAAAAATGCTGATTCATCCATTAATGAAACAAGTGAAGTCTTTATGAGTGAGTCATTGAATCATTCACTCAAGAGATTTGTTCAAAAAAGCTGATTCATCCATTGATGAAACGAGTGAAGTCTTTATGAGTGAGTCATTGAATCATTCATTAAAGAGATTTTCAGAAATGCTGATTCATCCATTAATGAAACAAGTGGAGTCTTTATGAGTGAGTCATTGAATCATTCACTCAAGAGATTTGTTCAAAATGCTGATTCATCCATTAATGAAACAAGTCTTTATGAGTGAGTCATTGAATCATTCACTCAAGAGATTTGTTCAAAAATGCTGATTCATCCATTAATGAAACGAGTGAAGTCTTTATGAGTGAGTCATTGAATCATTCATTAAAGAGATTTTCAGAAATGCTGATTCATCCATTAATGAAACAAGTGAAGTCTTTATGAGTGAGTCATTGAATCATTCACTCAAGAGATTTGTTCAAAATGCTGATTCATCCATTAATGAAACAAGTCTTTATGAGTGAGTCATTGAATCATTCACTCAAGAGATTTGTTCAAAAATGCAGATTCGTCCATTAATGAAACGAGTGAAGTCTTCATGAGTGAGTCATTGAATCATTCATTCAAGATATTCATTTAAAAACACTGATAATGCGTCTGAATTCGCCTATTTACACTGCGTGTCTTTTTGTGAAGAAAAACGACATACTTTTGAGTGTGTAGCAGAAGAGCAGATAAGCTTTGGCCTGTCAATCATCTTATCACAGTTAATATCCTCCACATTTCATTTCATTTCGTACTGTATTGGGGAGAAATGTATGTGCATGTTGATCCATCAGTCACGGCTCTTTCATGCAAAAATTCTCCTCATGTGTTTGTATAATGATAAATCATTTAAATTTTAATGGCCAAATGGATGCGATCTTAATTCATCCAGAATCGTGCAGCTCTAGATCAATGTGAAAGAATGTGACTGTTCTTGGCAAAGGACACAAAGGCCTTCTTTTCAAACTGTGATGCAACAGGTCTGAGCTACTTTAAGCTCATTTGCTGAAGTATTTCACAGTTTGAGGACATACACACATTTTTGCATGCAATATTCTCAGAAAAAGACAAAATCTTAGATTCAAAACGCAATGCATTAAAATCATAACATGGCATCATGCGTTAATGTTACTCAACTTGTCATATTTCAGCACACAATCAAAAATTATATATGCCACAACAAAAATAAAGCCTATTTTAAGAAAAATCAGGATTTCTGTGACATTTCATGACAATATAAAATAAAATAATTCTCTGATTCTTATTATTTTGATGCAAAACTCTCAATCCTATTACCCTCGATTGTAAGTCACTTTGGATAAAAGCAATCTGCTACATGAATAAATGTATGTACTGTAAAGAGAAAAAAATATACATTATTTCAATAATTATTAAATGTAATATGTATTTGTTGTATTGCCTTTATGCTGGTTTAAATTAAACCAAATGTGTTGCATTAATGTTCTCTTTTTACTATAATACTGTAAAGAGAATCTAGTCCAAATCACCTGTGAAAACACAGAGAATCATGTAAAATAGTTTAAATGTGTTTAGTTGTCATGGAAACATCACAATGCAAAAAAAAAAAAAAAAAAAAAAAAAACTTAGTCCTAAAATTGGCTTAATGAACACAAAATATATATTTGTTTTATTTTTTTCTGGGGTGAAATGTATGGAAGCTTGTTTCCACCACAGAATAAAAAATAAAAAAGGTAATTGCGACTTTTTATCTCACAATTCTGACTTTATATCCGCAATTCTGACTTTATATCTCGCAATTCTGACTTTATATCTCGCAATTCTGACTTTATATCCGCAATTCTGACTTTATATCCGTAATTCTGACTTTATATCTCGCAATTCTGACTTTTTATCCGCAATTCTGACTTTATATCTCGCAATTCTGACTTTTTATCCGCAATTCTGACTTTATATCCGCAATTCTGACTTTATATCCGCAATTCTGACTTTATATCTCGCAATTCTGACTTTATATCTCGCAATTCTGACTTTATATCTGCAATTCTGACTTTATATCACGCAATTCTGACTTTATATCAGCAATTCTGAATTCATATCTCGCAATTCTGACTTTATATCCGCAATTCTGACTTTATATCTGCAATTCTGACTTTATATCAGGCAATTCTGAATTCATATCTCGCAATTCTGACTTTATATCCGCAATTCTGACTTTATATCTGGAAATTCTGACTTTATATCTCGAAATTCTGACTTTATATCTCGCAATTCTGACTTTATATCACGCAATTCTGAATTCATATCTCGCAATTCTGACTTTATATCCGCAATTCTGACTTTATATCTGGAAATTCTGACTTTATATCTGCAATTCTGACTTTATATCACGCAATTCTGACTTTACATCTCGTAATTCTGACTTTATATCTGGAAATTCTGACTTTGTATCTGGAAATTCTGACTTTATATCTCGCAATTCTGACTTTATATCTGGAAATTCTGACTTTATATCTCGCAATTCTGACTTTACATCTCGTAATTCTGACTTTATATCTGGAAATTCTGACTTTATATCTCGCAATTCTGACTTTATATCTGGAAATTCTGACTTTATATCTCGCAATTCTGACTTTATATCTCACAATTCTGACTTTATATCACGCAATTCTGAATTCATATCTCGCAATTCTGACTTTATATCCGCAATTCTGACTTTATATCTGCAATTCTGACTTTATATCCGCAATTCTGACTTTATATCTGCAATTCTGACTTTATATCCGCAATTCTGACTTTATATCTGCAATTCTGACTTTATATCTCGCAATTCTGACTTTATATCACGCAATTCTGAATTCATATCTCGCAATTCTGACTTTATATCCGCAATTCTGACTTTATATCCGCAATTCTGACTTTATATCTGCAATTCTGACTTTATATCAGGCAATTCTGACTTTATATCACGCAATTCTGAATTCATATCTCGCAATTCTGACTTTATATCCGCAATTCTGACTTTATATCTGGAAATTCTGACTTTGTATCTGCAATTCTGACTTTATATCTCGTAATTCTGACTTTATATCTGGAAATTCTGACTTTATATCTCACAATTCTGACTATATATCACGCAATTCTGACTTTATATCACGCAATTCTGACTTTATATCACGCAATTCTGACTTTATATCTGGAAATTCTGACTTTATATCAGGCAATTCTGACTTTATATCTCGCAATTCTGACTTTATATCAGGCAATTCTGACTTTATATCACGCAATTCTGAATTCATATCTCGCAATTCTGACTTTATATCCGCAATTCTGACTTTATATCTGGAAATTCTGACTTTGTATCTGCAATTCTGACTTTATATCTGGAAATTCTGACTTTATATCTCACAATTCTGACTATATATCACGCAATTCTGACTTTATATCACGCAATTCTGACTTTATATCACGCAATTCTGACTTTATATCACGCAATTCTGACTTTATATCAGGCAATTCTGACTTTATATCTCGCAATTCTGACTTTATATCAGGCAATTCTGACTTTATATCACGCAATTCTGAATTCATATCTCGCAATTCTGACTTTATATCCGCAATTCTGACTTTATATCTGGAAATTCTGACTTTGTATCTGCAATTCTGACTTTATATCCGCAATTCTGACTTTATATCTGGAAATTCTGACTTTATATCTCACAATTCTGACTATATATCACGCAATTCTGACTTTATATCACGCAATTCTGACTTTATATCTGGAAATTCTGACTTTATATCTGGCAATTCTGACTATATATCTGGAAATTCTGACTTTATATCTCACAATTCTGGCTTTATATCTCGCAATTCTGACTTTATATCCGCAATTCTGACTTTATATCCGCAATTCTGACTATATATATGGAAATTCTGACTTTATATCTCGCAATTCTGACTTTGTATCTCGCAATTCTGACTTTATATCTGGAAATTCTGACTTTATATCTCGCAATTCTGACTAAATATGTATGCAAATTCTGACTTTATATCTGCAATTCTGACTTTATATCTCGCAATTCTGACTTTATATCTGGAAATTCTGACTTTATATCTGCAATTCTGACTTTATATCTCGCAATTCTGACTTTATATCTGGAAATTCTGACTTTATATCTCGCAATTCTGACTTTATATCTGGAAATTCTGACTTTATATCTCACAATTCTGACTTTATATCACGCAATTCTGACTTTATATCACGCAATTCTGACTTTATATCACGCAATTCTGACTTTATATCACGCAATTCTGACTTTATATCTGGAAATTCTGACTTTATATCTCACAATTCTGACTTTATATCTCGCAATTCTGACTTTATATCTCGCAATTCTGACTTTATATCTGGAAATTCTGACTTTATAACACGCAATTCTGACTTTATATCTCGCAATTCTGACTTTATATCACGCAATTCTGACTTTATTTCTCGCAATTCTGACTTTATTTCTCGCAATTCTGACTTTATTTCTCGCAATTCTGACTTTATATCACGCAATTGTGAGATAAAAAAAATCATAATTATCTTTTAAAATGTTTTATTTTGTGGCAGAAACAAGCTTCCATAGAAACGTGACCTGCATGTTTTCACGAGACTCATTTAACGTATGAGCAACAGGTTTCCACTTTTAAATAAACAATGCATTTAGTTTATCATGCGATCGAATGGTTTCTCATTTGTGTAATGGACGCCTCACCTTTGAAATCCACCTCTCCGTTGCCGTCCGTGTCGAATATATCGATGACTCTCTGCACCAGCGGATTCTGCTGTAACTCGGGCAAAGACATGAACTCCTCCACACTCAGGGATCCCGAGTTATCTAGGTCGAGTTTCTTAAACCTCTTTCCCAGCCTTTTAATCTCATCAGCATCGACTAGAGTGGACAGAGAGACGAAACAAACAAATAAATGGACAACATTAGCAGACGATCCAACACACGGATCAAACCTCTCACATTCCTGGAAATCCACCTGATCGAGCCACTATCTGTGCTTCAGAAAAACAATGTGCAAAACACTGCAAATACAACCAAACATTGAGAGATGAGTCCACAAAAAACACAATTATTCACATCAAAATTAAATTTCAATTCTAAAAATTAATAGGTAGGATAAATCTTGTTTAAAATTTTGAAGTTCACCTTTAGCTTTAGTAAGGAGGGACGGGAAAAGACATAATTTTTCCTATTTTTTCTTTTAATTTCCACCGCATCAAAATCTTTAAGCACGTATTCCCGTCTAATCGGGTTTGGGTAATAATAAGCCTGTAAAATAAAATTTCTAAGGACTCAATTTGTACATTTTTTCTCACAAAAATCATAACCTTCTAAGGAGAGCTGCCTCAGTTTTGCTAACATTAGCAGACGATCCAACA